>NW_027530502.1:3097864-3352404 GCF_008692635.1 Crocuta crocuta
GCCATATATCTTTTCTCTCTCTAAATAATCTCTGCTATTTATAATTTAGAAGGGAATATTTTCCCAGAGAATATTTTTCCAGAGAATATTTTCTCTTGCTTGATTTATAATTGACATAGTTCTTATATTTTCTGCATATAGTCTTCGTTTTATATTTGGTACATCTCAACCACTTTTACTTTTTCTCTAACCTTAGATTTTTTTCTAATTTCATATTCATTTTCTTCAATTGTCTACTCCAAATTATTAATATTAGACCACAGTTTCAAACCTTGGGGGCAGAGCATAATTTCTTGCTCAGCACATAAAATTTTCCTATTTCACTGTAATGTGTAATTGCCTTTGCCACTGGTTTTAAGGAGATGGGTCTTTAGTATTTCAAAATGTGCTTGGCAAATTGTTTTAAAGGCATGATAGACTCGCCTCATTTTAATTCATTCCTAGTCATGATTTATTTATTATTTAGTTTGTAATGACTATTCCAAACTGTAGAGCATCTGTCACAGATGGTAGCAGTGCCCTGTCCCCATCACTCAGAACTTTCAGTGTTCTCTGGCTTGCTCCCAACTTTTGGCACCTACACCTCTGTGCCTGAGTCGTTTGTTTTTGTTTTCGTACTTAAAACCACAGAAGGCTATTCTGCTCTTATGTGTAAGAGATAAGATGTTGGACTAACACCACCCCTCAACCCCTAAGAATCCCAAACAAATCACTCTGGTGAGTATAAGTATCCCAGTCTCTTTCTCCATAGACAGGAGAATTCCAAGACATGGGTTTCCTCCCTTTCCCAGGCTTTTCATTTGCTCACAAGGGTAGTTTCATAGCATACCCTTTACTGGCCTTCTTCCCTTCTCTGTACCCCTGCACCTACTCCTGGCCACTTTTCCCAAGCCCTCCCCAATAAACTACTTGCCCGCCAATCCTTATCACCCGGTCTGTTTCACTATTCTTGCAGGTATAGTTCTCTCATTTATAAAGGATTAAAAACACCTAGATTTGAGGCTTATTAAATAATTACAGAACCTGACTACTAGTACATCCTCTATTACCACTGCATCTAATTAAAAGATATGCTGTTCTTTACTGCTGAGTACTCTCTCCCAGATATGATAGTGTTTCCTCTGCAGCTCAGTAGGATGAATTATCTCACACTGGGTCAACAGAGCCACTCCAGTGGTCCCTGGTGTGACAAAATGTGAGGGTTGCATATGAAGAGTTCACCTATTTCTCCATTGTTGATGTCTGTGATTCCATCACCAATCACAGACGTTCCTCCAGGGAAATGTCTTTTTCCTGTAGTCCTTTGAGTCACTACAAAAACTGTAGAGGAGGACAATGTTCAGTGAAAGGCTGTAGAAGAGCCTGCCTTTTTCTTTTTCTTTTTAAGTTTCCCCTTCAAAGAGCGTTGCACTGTGATCTTTCATACTTTCCACCGTCTTCTCTTCACCAGGCTATTTCCTACTCATCTTGTAAAACTCAATTTATCAGGTCTTTACAAAGCTTGTCCTGATCTGTTGTAAACTGGGATGGTCTCCAATACTTACTTCTCACAGAGCACGTAAGCTACTTAACTGTTAACTTCCTGTTCATCCCATTAGCAAGATCCAAAATTGGTGGGACTGGATTATTTATTTTTGCAACTTTAGCACCTAGAACAGTGTTGAGTATATACAGACACTGACCTGATAGATGATGACTACATTTATGAATATTGGTGGAAATAAGTTATTGCTAAAACTTCAAGTGGATTTAACGAAATCTAGTTACAGAATATTTGCTCCCCCACTGCTTCAAATGGTTACAGATAATTACCTGCCATCTCATTTATCATCCCTGCTTTCTGTCACTAAAGCAATTAATTGTATTTCCCTGTTTCCAATTTATGAGCAATATAGAACTTGCTGGTGGTTAATCTGTGTGTATTTTTGACTCTATATACAAGAAGTCTTTAGCTTATCTCTTGCACCAAAATTAATTAATTAGCTAATTAATTAATTAAATAAAATAGGGTCATCTGTGTGGCTCAGTCAGTTTGGTGTTTGACTTCGGCTCAGGTCATGATCTTGCAGTCTGTAAGTTTGGGCCCTGAATTGGTCTCTGTGCTGACAGCTCAGATCCTGGACCCTGCTTCGGTTTCTGTGTCTCCCTCTCTCTCTGCCCCTTCCCCCACTCATACTCTCTCTCTCTCTCTCTCTCAAAAATAAACATTAAAAATTTTTTTAATAAAATAAAATGACAACTTAAAATTATACCATATTTAAATTTAATCTCTAAGTAAAAGCAAAAAAAAAAAAAAAAAAAAAAACCTAGATGTCAAAATGAATGGGGCACCTGAGTCGCTCAGTTGGTCAAGCTTCCAACTTTGGCCCAGCTCATGATCTCACAGTTGGTGGATTCAAGCCCTAGATCAGGGTTTGTGCTGACAGTGTGGAGCCTGCTTTAGATTCTCTGTCTCCCTCTCTCTGTGTCCCTCTTTTGTTCATGCTTTCTGTCTCAAAAATAAATATTTTTTTAAAATCTTAAAAAAATACATACTGTTTCTAAACATATAAACATAAGAATTACATTAAATTATTTGTGTTATGTTTGTAATAATTTATTATGTATTGATCTTCTAAATTATGTATTATTGAAACATAGAGCTTATGAGTTTGATAAAGGGTTAAATAATGTTCTTTATTTGCTCATTAAATAACTATTTCTTATAGCACTGCTATAGGAGAAAACCTTAAATTACTAAATGCCACTGAACACAGGCCAGTGATTGCTTTTGCCTTACGGCAACAAATTCCGGAGTTAAATGTCAGCTTACGTGATTCTTTATTTTAAACCTACACATTTGTGAAGACAGTTGAGTTTTATTGTGAAACGCAGTATCTACTACACTGGGAACATTTTTTTAATGTCAAGAAAAGCAAATAAATCAGCATTTTTAATAGTTGGAAACAGTATGGGATAATGAGTTTATTATCTAAAAAATACCTAGTAAACAAAATAGTNTAACCGACTAAGCCACCCAGGCGCCCCAGTAGTGATCCCTTTAAATTTAATGGTTAGATATGCTAAGTTTGTCATTAAATGTTGGATGCAGAGGAATTACATTTGCCACGTTTTAAAGTGAATGCTAATCAACATGCAAATGAGCAATTTAACCCTCTTTAAATTGGAAAAAAAAACTCTTGGGACAGTTAATTTCATAGTTGTTAGCGACCGTCAAATTATTGTAGGATGATTCTTCTTATTGTGTTATATAAGAAATTACAGAAACGTATTACCAGACTTTTATACTGAGAACAGAATGAATGACAATCCTTACTGGCAAAGAATGTTTTGTTATTTTGTTTGTGTACTGAGATTTTAATTCTTCCAGAAGAGCCCAAATCGGAACTCCATGGATGTGTTAACTAAGTGGAGGTGGTACTAGGGGAATAGCTATTGCAATACTGTTCTACATTTTCTCAGTGAAGTGCTAAGCTTTAAGGTAAATAGAGGTAACAGAGTTTACCTAAAGCACTGAGATTTTGACCCAGATGCTGTTCTAGTCCAACAAGTAGGCCTGGCCTGCTCCTTGATGTTTTGGGTTTTTGCAGATATATCTCTCACTAACAAATTCTCTTGATATTCTGATATTGACCAGAATCATAGTTTTACAACTAGGAAGAACTAGAAGGCCTGAGATGTCAGTGAGTCCACCATGTCAGCCTGTTGCCCGGGTCTTGATATCTCTATCTTGATTGCTGGTTCATGAACCCTGGCTTGGTGAGTTTTTCATTTGCTGAATATTTCTTTCAACACAACTTATTATACACTTGCAATACTCCAGGCACTTTTGGTCTCCCCTATAATTCTCAGTGAGAAAAGCTACCTTAAACTGATAACAAATGGGCACCTGCACTCTGAGTGATCACAGTGTTCTGAGACTATCAGGTTTTTCCTTGAATATTAGGTATGTGCAGAAGATGGCTGTAATTCATCAAGGTAACTTGGGAGAGTGTGTGAGTAGGGAGCTGTATTTCGTAAACTCTAACCAAGACATGATTTTCATCCTAAAATGAAGATTAGGGGCACCTAGGTGGCTCAGTCGGTTAAGCATTAACCCTCGGCTCAGGTCATGATCTCACAGTTTGTGGGTTCGAGCCCCACATCAGGCTCTGTGCTGACAGCTCAGAGCCTGGAGCCTGCTTCAGATTTTGTATCTCCCCTTCTTGATGCCTCTCCCCTAATCATACTCTGTCTCTCTCTGTTTCTCAATAATAAATAAATGCTTAAAATTTTTTAAAAAGATGAAGATTAAATAACCTAAGTACCAATCAGTGTCTATGAGTCATTTTAAGTGAATCTGCTAAATTCACACTTACATAGGCAGTTCCAGATCTCAGGGAGGGCTTCCATGTGCAGTTGTGCAGGTCGCACATCACAGATCAAAGGCAGTAAGCTGTGCAGCTCAAGGTGTGTGGATGTGTATGATGACATTTTTTAAAACTTTTCAAATATTTATTTATTTTGAGAGAGACAGAGAGAGTGTGAGCAAGGGAGGGGTAGAAAATGCAGGGAAGAGAGAGAATACCAAGCAGGCTTCGTGCTGCCAGTGCAGAGCCAGACAAGGGGCTTGAATTCACAAAACCGTGGGATGATGACCTGAGCCAAATTCAAGAATTGGACACTCAACCAACTGAGCCACCCAGGTGCCCCCTGTGTATGATAACTTTTAGAAAGAGAAGTCAGGATTCCTGGAAGTCATCAGCATTTAAATATAATTTAAGTCAAAAGGTCACCTGGGAAAAACTCTTGAATCAAAGGATGGCCGCCCCCCCAAAGAAGCAGAGGGGCTCGCACCCGGCTCTGAGGAACTCCAACATTTTAAATTTAGCTAAAGAAGGAAGTGTCAGTTACAGCTTTTATATGGAGCACCCAGAGTGAATGAATAAACACCAGCAGTATGTTAACACACATAGGGAAAGGTCAGTAATACACAAAGGGAAAAGTCAGTAGTGCCAAATACTGAAAAAGAGAGAGCTGGGATTCAAACCCCCTTCTGTCTGCTCAAAGCTCTACATGCTCTTGTAAAGACCACACTACGCCTCACTAAATGTATGTAAAAAGGAAAAAGAAAAACCCAGTAGTTTTGAATCTGGCACTCAGGAATGTAATATGGTTGGCTAACATTTAAAAGCTTTCCAGGCAGTCTGTGAAATGTCATGCTACTTTTTAACAGCCTCATAAATACTTAGTTTGTCCTCAAGTAAACATACTGAACAAAATTGGAAGCCAAAAGACAAAGTCTTTTCATATGAATGAAATAATTTGAAAAGGGTATTTTCATCTTTTCTCACAAGCCTTTCTATGTTTAAATGAACTATTAGGAGAATGTCAAGAAGAAGCTTTATCACAGGAAGAAAATACCTGGGTGACAGCCAGGAGCCCAGGCTCTATGGAATAGTCATGAGGGCTGGCAGACACTGTTATCACAGGGCTTCTTTCCTCATCAGGGATGTGAGGTGGCTGTGCTAGATTTCTGAATCCCCTTCTAATGCCTACCTTTATTTCTGTAAGTGGCACTCAGATTTGTGTTCCATAAATACATTTTTAATTGCATGCCAATTGCAAATTATGTGTGTTTTCCTGATGCCCAAACAGCTAATTCTGTCATTTTCATACAAATGCATACACATGCATATATACACACACTCATAAAATGCTAGAATGTTCAACAGTTCTAGTTGTATAATGTTGACATTTAAGCATGAATGTTCAGAAGAGACACATAATACGAATTCAAGTTACCCATGTTTGTAGGTGGTATTCCTGATATAATATACTGCATTTCTTGGATGATATGTAAAGTTTATATTTTCCTGGATCGTTATTGAGCCTACTTGTGTACTTATAATGAAGACTGTAGGTGAATTTTACCAGCTATATATTTTGGTATTAATACTATAATAATAATCTCCTGAAAAAAATAAAACTTTTCATATATTAGCAATTTGACGGTTAGGATGATATAGATGAGATAAAATATATAGTATATATGCTATGTAGCATGATCATGTGGTATATATATGTGGTATATATGTGGTATATACATAGTGTATATATGTGGTACATATTGTCTATATTATGTATATTTGAGGTGATGTATATATATTTTATATACACTGTTGTTTGAATCAGTTAAGCATAAGCATAAAGTTATTCTCACATGTTCCTATATAAAATGTACAAACACTTATATCTTAAAGAATGAAAATGTTACTGGAAAGAATTCTATATTTTGTATTATCAATTAGCTAAGCACATGACTCTTCCCATATGCTTCCATACATACATGTAAAAACTCTTATATCTTACTGAGTGAAGATGTTACTTAAAGGGCACCTGTACACATTGTAATTTCCATAAGGTAAGCCCAGGTCTTTTCCTATATTCTTAGATACCTAAGTTTTAAACATTTATATATTTTAAAAAAATTTATTTACATTCCAGTTAGTTAACATACAATGTAATATTAATTTCAGGTGTACAATACAGTGATTCAGCATTTCCATACAACACCCAGTACTCATTACAATAAGTGCACTCTTTAATGTCTATCACCTAGTTAACCCATTCCCCGACTTGTCCCCTCTGGTAATCACCAGTGTGTTCTCCACAGTTGAATCTGTTTCTTGGTTTGCCTTTGCTTCTCTCTCTTTTTTCCTTTTGCTTTGTTGTTTTGTTTCTTAAATTACACATATGACTGAAATCATAGTATTTACCTTTCTCTGACTTATTTCACTTAGCATAATACTCTCTAGTATCATCCATGTCATTGCAAAGGGCAACTCGCAATTTNTTCTTTATCCATTCATCAGGTGATGGACATACATTGTATGTACATATGTATGATATGATATATGTATATATATATATCACTTCTTCTTTATCCATTCATCAGGTGATGGACATTTGGGCTCTTTCCATAATTTGGCTATTATTGATAATCCTACTATAAACATCAGGTGTACATATCCCTTCAAATTAGTATTTTTGTATTTTGGAGGTAAATATCTAGTAGTGCAAATTGATGGATTGTTAGGGTAGTTCTATTTTTAACTTTTTGAGGAACCTCCATACTGTTTTCCAGAGTGGCTGTACTAATTTCCAGTCCCACCAACAGTGCAAGAGGGTTCTCCTTTCTCTACATCCTTGCCAAAACCAATTGTTTCTTGTGTTGTTGATTTTAGCCATTCTGACATATGTGAGATGACATCTCATTGTAGTTTTTATTTGTATTTCTCTGATGATGTGTGATGTTGAGCATCTTTAATGTGTCTTTTGGCCATCTGGATGTGTTCTTTGGAAAAATGTCTATTTATGTCTTCTGCCCATTTTTAAAAAATTTTTAATATGTTTTATTTATTTTTGAGAGAGAGATAGAGACACCATGAGCAGGGGAGGGTCAGAGAGAGAGGGAGACACAGAATCCAAAAACAGGCTCCAGGCTCTGAGCTAGCTGTCAGCACAGAGCCCAACGTGGGGCTCGAACCCACAAACTGCGAGATCATGACCTGAGCCGAAGTCGGACATGTAACTGACAGCCATCCAGGTGCCCCATTTCTGCCCATTTTTTAACTGAATTATTTGTTTTTTGGGTGTTGAGTTTGGTAAGTTCTTTTAGAATTTGGATACTAGCTTTTTCTGAGATATGTCATTTGCAAATATCTTCTTTCATTCCTTTTGTTGATTGTTTCCTTCACTCTGCAGAAGCTTTTTATCTTAATGAAGTCCCAATAGTTCATCTTTGATTTTGTTTTTTTCCATTGCCTCGGGAGAAATATCTAGTAAGAAGTTGCTATGGCCAATGTCAAAGATTTACTGCCTGTGTTCTTCTCAAGGAGTTTAATGGCTTCCTGTCTCACATTTAGATCTTTCATCCATTTTGAATTTATTTTTGTGTAAGAAAGTGGCCCAGTTTCATTCTTCTACATATTGCTGTCCAGGTTTTCCAACACTATTTGTTCAAGATACTGTCTTTTTCCCATTGGATATTCTTTACTAATTTGTTGAAGAATACTTGACCATATAGTTGTGGGCTCATTTCTGCATTTTCTTTTCTGACCCATTGACCTATGTGTTTATATTTGCACCAGGACCATGCTGTCTTGATGACTACAACTTTGTAATATAACTTGAAGTCTAGAATTGTGATGGCTCCCAGTTTGCTTTTTTTTTTTTTTTCAAAGTTGTTTTCGATATTTGGGTGTCTTTTCTGGTTCCATACAAATTTTAGAATTGCTTATTCTAGCTTTGTGAAAAATACTGTTGGTGTTTATATAAGGATTGCATTAAATTTGTAGATTGCTTTAGGTAATATAGACATTTTAACAATATTTATTCTTCTAAAACATGAGCTTAGAATGTTTTCCATTTCTCTGTGTTCTCTTAAGCTTCATTTGTCAATGTTTAATAGTTTTCAAAGTCCAAGTCTTTCCCCCTTTGGTTAGGTTTATTCCTAGCTATTTTATGGCTTTTGATGCAATCGTATATGAGATTGATTTCTTGATTTCTCTTTCTGCTTCTTCGTTATTGGTGTATAGAAATGCAACAGATTTCTGTACATTGATTTTGTATTCTATGACTTTACTGAATTCGTGCATCAGTTCTAACCAATTTTGGTGGAGTCTTTTGGGGTTTCGATATAGAGTATCATGTTGATATATGAGAGATCTACATGAGAGAAGTTTTTGTTTTCTTTTTAGTAAAGGCCGAGATGAGTGCTTGAGAATCCTACTTGCTGACTTTGCAGGATCACAAAATGTAATCTGATAGTTTCCCCCACTTGACATTAATCTTCTAATGTAAACACCTGGTCTTTTGTAAAATTAGTTATTAATTAATTAAAAAGAAGACCTTTCATTACTCTTGATATTGTAGAAATTGGCCTCTGTGAATAAACTTGAATTATGACTAAAACATAAATGGGGTCAAGCTGTTACAAATAAGAAAATTAATCATTTGGGGCCCACTAAACACTTGAGAAAGCATATGAGGACATAATTTATTAGTACTTTAGAAAAAGTCTACATACAGCATGTAAGTATATGATGCTGCCATAATAGTATGGTAACAATTTTTAGCAAACAACCGCAACAACAAAAATAGCATATTCAATTATATTTGTATTCCACACAAACAATAAATACTTATTAGTATAGATTGTCAAAAATATTGCATGGCTCATACTTATACTATAAAAATGGTCACCTTTCATCTAAAATTCAAATGTAATGAGGCATTCTGTTTTATCTGGCAACTCTACATATTGGAGAAGGATGTTGTATGAATTACTAAAAAGCTGATTATTCTAATAATTTTATTATTCTGCATTTAAGGAAACATGAAGAAATATGTCAAATATTTTCAAGGGAATGTGGAAGTGCAAACTGAGCTATTACATTAAGCTTAACATGAAAAGAAGTAGTAATTTTGCTTTCTCTCAACTTCAACTTTCTCTTGCTATTGAACAAAAAATATAAATTTTTTTTGGAGTCAGAAATTCACGTAGTGGGGCACCTGGGTGGCTCAGTCATTTAAGTGACACACTTTGGCTCAGGTCAAGATCTCAGAGTTCATGAGTTCCAGCCCCACATCGGGCTCTGTGCTAACAGCTCAGATCCTGGAGTCTGCTTCGGATTTTGTGTCTCTTTCTTTCTCTGCCCCTCCCCTACTCACACTCTGTCTCTCAAAAATAAATAAGCGTAAACATTTTTTTTAAATAATTCACATAGTAGTTGTACACAAGAAATTGATGTAATGCTGTATGTCAGTTATACCTAAATTAGAAAAAAAATATATCACATGGTAAATAAACATTGGAAAGGCAAACTAAGAAACAATGCTTCAAGAACAATTTTACTCAGTATAAAATGTCAGGGCAAGGTTTATATTTCCAAATACATATGTCATAAATTGGAAAGTGTTGGTATTTTAACTAGTATTACCATATCTATTGTATATAAATTCAGCAGAAAAGAGATTATAGCCTCTCCTAGGAAGGAGGAATGTCAGAACTGACAATATTATCCCATCAAATTGTTTTAAGTATGTAAATAAGGTAAATGTAACACAAATCTGCACATTTATAATGCTGTGTTCAACACTGTAGTTTTGTGATATTCAACAGGCGTGAAACCTGGAGTGATACATGTGATCTCTGAATTTTCTATCTAGCTGTGCAGAGAAGATTCAACATCTACCACTTCTCAATTATATGATCAAATATAGATAAAATGTTTTATTTTTTTAAAAAATTTTTAATGTTTATTTATTTTTGAGAGACTGAGCTTGAGTGGAGAAGGGGCAGAGACAGAATCTGAAGCCAGCTCCAGGCTCTGAGCTGTCAGCATAGAGGCTACCAAGGGGCTCAAACTCGTGAACTATGAGATCATGACCTGAGCTGGAGTAGGACACTTAAATGACTGAGCCATCCAGGCGCCCTAACAGATGAAGTGTTTTAAAACTTACTGCATGTGAAGCACTATGCTTAGTGCTTTGCAACATTATCACTTTTCATATTACATCATACATACTTTTTATGATATTAATATATTTGGAAAATAACATAAGTACCTCCTTTCAGATGGTTTGTTTCACTAGATACGCTATAGAATCCTCCTAATGACAATGCTGGGTACACACCCATTGCTAAAATTGTACAAAAACAGAAAATCCACAAAGACCAGCATGTGAAGAAAGTTGGAACTCCTGAGTGGAAAGTGAGGATCAAAGATAGTCTTTTCCTGAAAAATTGTGTGCAATTCTGGAAACCTGACCTTCGTACAAACAGCTTTGTGGGCCCTGAATACAAAAGATAAAGACTGGGGGAAGCCTAAGGTATGGAGTTTGGAAGATGAACCTGGGATCTATTGTTTCCATCATCTGTGTGGCGGTGGTAGAGGGGAGGACAGGGTGAGAGAAGAGGGCAAAATTAAAGTGTTGCAAGTATGGACCATAAACATTCCAAAGAAACTTATCCACCATATGGTGCTAAGAATAGGGATAAAAAAAATTAAAATTAAGCCTATCTTGGATCACAATTTTAATGATATGAAAAATCTCAAACTTAGTTATTTTAAGGTTATGTCAGGTAACATATGACACTCTTTTCTGGAGGAATGGCTGCTTAAACTTTGGCCTCACATCATACCCGAGATAAAGGTCNATGAACAAGTCATGGACAAAAGTCACAAAGTACAACAGGTCACAAAGTTAAAGGTCTCCATGAATGAGGAAGAGTAAATCAAACATTAGGATCATACCTACAAAGATGTAAAACTGAAAATACCACACACCAAATTATAAACTTAATTATGACCAGGATTTTTATAATGAAGGAATAACTTGAAACTACAAGCAAGTGAAAACTGATGCATGAATATTTGGAAAAAAGATAAACTTCTAAACATAAAATAATAATAATAATTATAACAATAATAAAAACCTCAGTTAACAATTAGCCATGACCTTACAGAGATCTGGAAAAGATGGATTTGAAAAAAGTACTCAGAAGTCATCATAGAAACTTTTGTTTGGAAATTTTGTTATCTCCTTGAGACATCAAGGAGAGATTGAGACAATCTAAGGTGTCTCAAATTGAAAGAATTACTATATGTAATGGGTGAAAAATTGATTATTTGAATAAATGATAAATAAGAATATCTCAAGATTATTGAAAAACAGACTTCTCAGACCTAAGAACAAAGCAAACCCAAGCAAATAATAAAATGAAAATCACATGTAAAATCATCAAAATGATCAGGGTGCCTGGGTGGTTCAGTCATTCAGAATCTGACTTTGGCTCAGGTTGTGATCTCACAGTTTGTGATTTGAGCCTCACACGGGGTGAGCTCGAGACCCACTTGGGGTGAGCATGATGCCTATTTCAGGTAAAACATGAACCCTGGGTGAGCTTTGCTTCTCTCTTTCTCTCTCTCTTTCTCTGCCCCTCATGGAATTCTATCTCTCTTTCTCCAAAAAAAAAAAATCATCAAAATGATCGGAGATGGACCTTAATAAAAGCAAGCAATGAAAAACAAACAAACAAACAAACAAACAGACAGACAAATACAACAATTTACTGAAGGGCTCCTGGGTGGCTCAGTCAGTTAAGCTTCTGACTTAGGCTTAGGTCATGAAATCGTGATTTGTGAGTTCAAGCCCCGTATCAGGCTCTGTGCTGACAGTTCAGAGCCTGGAGTCTGCTTTGGATTCTATGTCCCCCTCTCCCACTGATGCTCTGTCTTGCTCTGTCTCTCAAAAATAAACAAGCATTTTTAAAAAACATTAAAAAAATTTACTGAGAAAGAAAGCAATTTGACTAATGGCTGGCTTCTCAGAGACAAGAATAAAGGACAAAAGGCAATGAAAAATTATTGTTAATGTGTGGAAAACATAAATGTCAAATTCAAATTGTAGGTGCAGTGAAACTATCTTTCAGAATAAGAGACAAATGAGGGCAATTTTCAGGGAAAAAAACAAACATTGGGAGAATTTACAGCCTACAGATACTTACTAAATTGAATTTAAATTCCAATGAATAAATTTCAGGATAAGAAAAATGATAACAGAAGTAAAGTCTGAAATATAATAGCAAGTTAGAAAAAGGTGTTGAAATATGTGTGCATAAATTCTACGAAAAATAACTATCTAAAATACTAAAAATACTTCCAAACTTGGGAATGAAAAAACAGAACGAAAACACAAGGCAAAAGGTGACATGTAAGGTAGGAGGGTATGATTCAACTTGAGATATATAAAGTCTTTGTTTTGCTCAGTTGAAGAGTAAATACACTAACTTTAGTGCTTCTTTAGTTGTTTTTTTTTTTAAATACTTTATTGTCAAGTTGGTTTCCATATAACACCCAGTGCTCATCTCAACAAGTGCCCTTCTCCATGCCCATCATCCCCCCCCCACTTTCCTCCACCCCCATCAGCCCTCAGTTGTTCTCAGCATTCAAGAGTCTCTCGTGGTTTGCCTCCTTCCCTCTCCCCTACTATTTTTCCTCTTCTCCTCCTCCATGGTCCTCCGTTAAGTTTCTCTTAATCCTCCTATACGTGCAAACATATGGTATCTGTCCTCTGCCTGACTTATTTTGCTCAGCATAACACCCTCAAGTTCCCTCCATGTTGCTACATATGGCAGGTTTCATTCTTTCTCATTGCCATGTAGTATTCCATGGTATAGATAAACCACATCTTCTTGATCTGCTAATCAGTTGATGGACACTTAGGCTCTTTCTATGTTTTGGCTATTGTTGAGAGAGCTGCAATGAACATTAGGGTACATGTGCCCCTATGCATCAGCACTCCTGGATCCTTTGGGTAAATTCCTAGCAGTGCTATTGCTGGGTCGTAGGGGAGTTCAATGTTAATTTTTTGAGGAACCTCCACACTGTTTTCCAGGGTGGCTGCACCAGTTTACATTCCCACCAACAGTGTAGGAGGGTGCCATTTCTCTACAACCTCTCCAGCATCTAGAGTCTCCTGATTTGTTCAACCTAGTGCTTCATTAGTTTAAAGTGTATGTTACAATAGCTAAGGTCATCACGAAAAGAATAAGATGCAAAGACTATAACTGTTTAAGTAGTAAAAGAGATTAAAATGGCCAATCTTCAATCACAATGGAATTAAACTAGAAATCAATAATAAGTTTCAACTAGAAAACTTCACATACTTGGATATTAAAAACAATATATCTAAATTCTCACAAATAAAAACACCAAATTCAAAAGGAACTATTAAATAGTTACTTATAATTAAGCAAATATGAAATTACTGCGTTTCAAAACTTCTGGCATGTCTTAAGGTAGTAAAGGGAAATATATACCTTAAGAGCTTAATATAGAACAAAAATTTTAAAAAATAAGGCTAAAACTTAATAAGCCAGGTATCTAACTTAAAAGATAGATAATTTAAAAAGATAATTTTTTAAAAGTAGAAAAAAGGAAACATAGAAGTAAAATTTAATAAAAAGAGCAAGAGAGAAGATCAACCTAGCCAAAAGGGCTATTTAAATAAATTAATGAAATATATATTCCCTGGATGATTAATAAAAAAGACACCCAAAATGTACCACTTTGAAAGGCAAACTAGATACAACTAGAAATGCTGTTTGTATTATGCACCTAATAAAAGAATATTATGAAAACTTTATACAAATAAAAATTGGATGAAATGAATGAATTTTATAAGACCTCAGCTCATCCAAACTGACTCCAGAAGTACTTGTCAATCTGAATGGTTGTATTACCATAAAAATAATGGACACATTTTTTAAATGTTTATTTATTTTTGAGAGAGACAGAGACAAAGTGTGAGTGGGGAGGGGCAGAGAGAGAGAGACACTCAAAATCTGAAGCAGAGTCCAGGCTCTGAGCTTTTAGCACAGAGCCCCAAGCAGGGTTTGAATGCATGGACAGTGAGATCATGACCTGAGTATAAGTCGGAAGCTTAAACAACTGAGCTACCCAGGAGCACCAATAGACACATTTTTTTAAAAATCTGATTGTGGTAATACCAGGTTCAGGGAGCTTTAAACACAAGTTTTTTTTGTTTTTTTTTTTCAATAATTTCAATTTATGCAAACTCTTCCACACCATATAAAAAATGAGACGCTGACAACAAAAAGAGACAAGTATAAAAAATGAAAAGGGGAAAAGAGAAATTATAGGCCAAAAATGATTCATGAACAGATACAAAAACAAATACATTATTTGTATCTAAATCTAGCAATTTATGATACAAAAACATATAGCATAACCTAAGCTGGATCTATCCCAAGAATGCGAAGACCATTTATTACTACAAAATGAATTAATGTAAATCACCTCATTATTCCTATAAAAGGTATTTGGGGAAATTTTTACATTTAATATGCACTGAGGATAAACATCCTTAGAAAACTAAAAACAGAAGTGAATATTCTTAGCATAGCAAATGATTCTCACTAAAATACAATGAACATCATATTAATGGTATGTGCTGAAAACTCTCTCTTGAAATTAGAGACAAAGAGTAAGTCAATAATTCCCATTATCACAATTTCCATTTAACATTGCATTGAAGGCTCTAGCTAATGCCTTGAGATAAGGGAAGAAAATATATATAAATTGGAATGGAAGAAACAGGACTGCCATTATATCTAGATAAGAAAATTGAACTCACTGATTATTTAATTTAGAAATCAGTCATGTTACTAGATAACAGTATTCAAAAGGAAACATTTACTACTGATTTTACGGCAGTAAAAATCAGTTGGAGAACATACTGTATTAATGGATAAAAATTACAATAAAATGAGAAATATAAAATACCCTAATAATTAGATCAAAAAATAATGATCACACCTTTTGGCAGAAGAATATACACAATTATACTGAAAAATCTCTTTTAAAAACCTAGGTAAAAGGAAAGAAACAGCACATTTTTATATTTGAAATTTTAGTAATATATATGTGCCAGTACCCCCTAAACTTAAAATATCTTTCAAATTAGAAAACAAAAACCAATTTCAAAAAGATTTGCTGTGGATATGGAAAAGTGATTCTACATGAAAGAGTGAAAGAACCAAAACAGCTAGGATGCTGTTAAAGAAGAAAAATAAAGTGATGAATTTTCCTTTTTTAAAAAAATATTTAACATTTATTCATTTTTGAGAAACAGAGAGAGACAGAGCATGAGTGGTGGAGAGGTAGAGAGAGAGGGACACAGAGAATCCAAAGCAGACTCCAGACTCTGAGCTTTTAGCACAGAACCCAACAGGGGGCTCCAACTCACGGTCACAAGATCATGACCCAAGCTGACATCAGGTACTTGACTGACTGAGCCACTCTTTTAAGCAGCAAGTTTTATTAAAAAGTATGGTGATTAAGACATAGAGGAGCTGAAAAGGAGATAGACAAGTAAACAAAGAGAACAAATAGCAAATGCAGGAGACATCCCATTCATGAAAACAAATTTTGTTTATAGAAGATTGGGGGTTGAAAGTCAGTGGGGAAAGGAGAGGCTATTGAGTAAATAATATTGAAAAACTTGGTCATGTATTAAAATACCTAACTGAAATTGATTCCTACTTCACACTCTACCAAAATAAGTATTAGATGAATTAAAGACTTACCTGTATAGCTATAAGGAAATAGCTTTATAATTGTGGTGGAAGAAAAAATTTAATCAAATAATAAAAAGTACATAGCCTAAAAGAAGATTGATATCTTTCATGATAGAAAAAAATTATGTTTATTAAAACACACTGTACAGAGATGGAAAATAGAAGTAATAATGTGTGAAAAATTTATAGTACTTAGAAATGGCAGATCATTGCTATTCAGAAGATAATCAGTAAGAACAGATGATTAATAAAAAATGAGTAAAAGACATAAATGGGCATTTTGCAGAGGAGGCTGTGTAAATGTTTCAAGGCTTTATTTCTTTGGAAGCTTAACTTTTAATAGTAGTCCAGGAACTTGAAATTAAAACACAACCCAATTCCAAACGAAAGCCACCAAATGTCAAAAATTAAAAACTTATTTAGTATTATTGACAGGATGAATAGAAATGCTTAAAATAAAAAAAAACCTTTAGTGATCTTCACTATCAGTAATTTGGCACAGGTGTATTTGTGACCAAGCAAACCCATCCAAATATATAGGCTAGAATAACTTTTGTTACATTTGCCACCAGACATATTTATAAAGATATATTCTTAAGGATATATTCTTTTTTTAAATTGTTAATGTTTTATTTATTTCTGAGAGAGAGAGAGAGACAGATGCAGCGTGAGCAGGGGAGGGTCAGAGAGAGAGGGAGACACAGAATTAGAAGCAGGCTCCAGGCTCTGAGCTGTCAGCACAGAGCCCAACGTGGGGCTGGAACCCACGAACCATGAGATCATGACCTTAGCTGAAGTCAGACGCTTAGCCGACTGAAACACCCAAGTGCCCCAATTTCTAAGGCTATATTCTTATAAAAATTGTTTTTAATAGCAAGAAATTGAAAATAACCCAAATAAGCTATCAGAAATGGTCAACCAAGTGAACTGAGGAACAGTTATGCAGTGAAACACTATAAAACACTGAAAATAAACATTCTATCACCACTATGCTCAAATGGAGGAAAGTCAAAAACATAATGAGCAGACAAAGAAAGCCAGCTCATAAGAGAATTCTTATAGGGTATGATTCCATTCACATAAATCTCCAAAACATGTGAGGCAACAACATATTATCTAGGCTTGGCGTACATAGGTGATAAAGTTAAAATGAAAGTCACGTGAATGATTTACACACACATTAGGCCAGTAGTTAGTTCAGTAGAACAGAGGCCTTTATGGGGTCCACAGTATTCACTTGCTTAAATCCGGTGGTGATTTCATAGGTGTTTTTAAAAATATTATTCTCTAAACTGCATATGTTTAATTTTAGTTTACTTTTAATTCGTTAGATATCAGAACTGATTTCTTTAGGTAGCATAGGTATATGAAATTTCAGATGCTTATTGTGGGCCAGGTGATTGAGTTAGACAAGTCGCTATAGCTCCTAGCGTGTTAGTGCTCTATAAAACGGCTCATTAAAGAGCAAATTTTAGGATGTTTTCTTCTCATCAACTGTGCTGAGTTTAATTACAAACACACATAATATCCTGAACTAAGAGGCTGGATCAGGTGCAGCAGGAGAAATTTCCCTCAATTACACAGTGGCATTAAATACCAGCATTAATTCCTAAAGGAAGTTTTCAATATCCTTCTATGAATTCCTTTAAAATATGCTTTGAAATTAGCATTTTAGTTATAAGTTCTGGTGGTTTCTAGCTAAGATACTATATCTCACGGTATAGCAGAAACAATACTGGGAAAGGAATTACAATTTCAGTTGATGTTAGTTTTTATAAACTTAATCTCTGATTTCTAATTTCATCATGTGTCTAATGCCCTGAGCTTGTTTCGTGTAAACAGTCACATGAAATTATGGTAACAGCAATTCCCTTTATACACACAAAAAAATTACTAATCATTTTTTATTTTGAGAGAAAGAGAGTGAGCACAAGTGGAGAGAGAGGCGGAGGTAGAAAGAGAGAATCTCAAGCAGGCTCCAGGAGAGAATCTCAAGCAGGTCAGGGTCTTGATCCTGATCTGGATGATTTGATCATGACCTGAGCCAAAATCAAGAGTCAGATGCTCAACCTACTGAGCCACCCAGGCACTTCTCCACAAAATCACTGCTATTCATTTTTTTAATGTTTTATTTATTTCTGAGAGAGAGAGAGAGAGAGACAGCATGAGCAGGGGGATGTCAGAGAGAGAGGGAGATACAGAATCTCAAGCAGGCTCCAGGCTCTGAGCTAGCCATCAGCACAGAGCCTGATGTGGGGCTTGAACCCATGAACCATGAGATCATGACCTGAACTGAAGTCAGATGCTTAACTGACTGAGCCACCCAGATGCCCCATGCTGCTATTCATTTTTAATCACTTTTTTTTTCCCAGTGAGAAGCTCTCCATCTTTTCAGATGCATTATTTAGACCTCTATGCTTTATAATGTCACCCTATCCAAATATGCCAACCTTGAATAATACCACATCAGAGTATTTTATTTTCCCCAAATTGCTCAGGATCCTGCTCTTGAGCTAATGAAAAATGAACCTTTGTCCATGGCAGTGAGACTATGTGTAACAATTGCATAATAGTATAATTAATTTTGGCTATGTACAGACAGGTTCAGTTCCTGACCAACATAATAAAGCAAATACTGCAATAAAGTGAGTCAAAATAGTTTTTGCTTTCCCAGTGTATATAAAAGTTGTTTACACTATACTATATAGTCTATTTAGTGTGTGATAGCATTATATCTAAATAAGAGACATACCTTAATTAAAAAGATACATTAGTGCTAAAAGTTGCTAACCATCATCTGGGTTTTCAGTGAGTTATAATGTTTCTACTGGTGGAGAGTCTGGCCTCCATGTTAATGGCTGCTAAGGGATCATGGTGGTGGTTACTAAACAGTGGAGTGACTGTGGCAATTTCTTAAAATAAGACAACAGAAACATTTGCCCTAAAGATGGACTTTTCCTTTCTCTGTAGTATGAGATGCTGTTTGATAGCATTTGATCCATAGTAGAACTTTCTTCAGAATTGGAGTCAATACAAGCCCTGCAACTACTTGATCAGCTAAGTTTATGTCACATTTTAAATCCTTTGTTGTCATTTGAAGAATCTTCACAGCATCTTCGCAAGGGGTAGACTTCATCACAAGAAACTACTTTCTTTGTTTATCCATTAAGGTTTTATCATGACATTGCAGTAATTCAGTCACAGGCTGCAGGCTCCACACTCAATTCTAATTCTCTGGTGATTTCTATCATATGTGCAGTTACTTCTTCCACTGAAGTCATGATCCCCTCAAAGTCATGCCTGTGGGTTGGAACCAACTTCTTCCATACTCCTGTTTATGTTGTTATTTTGACCTCTTCCCATGAATCATAAATATCCTCCATTGCTGGAGTCCAGCTCCAGCCGGTCCAGGAATGCCTGAAGGATGGTCGGTATCAGCGAGAGACAGTGAGAGAGCCCCGAGATTTTTTCTGATGACCAGGCAGGCCTCTCTGTCCTCTCGGTTTTGGTGTCTTTATTTATAGGTCAAACGATAATGTGGCATCAGAAAATGGAATTTTTTACAATTTTACAATCAGTGATAAGATGTTTTGGAAAGTGTACAGAAACAGGTTTTACAGAAGTATTCTTGCAGAACTGCCCCAATTATAGTGAGGTTGAGTAACTAAGAAAATAACAGGTGTTCTTAGTGACAAACAGGATAACATATACATTTTAATAACGCTAAGATTAAGTCATAGGTTAAGTTGTAGATACTCTTATCCATCCTCATCACAGCTGCCATTGTAAGGGAAGGTGTTTGTGGAATGTAGGCCTTAAGGAAGGGACTGCTATACATCACCAGTTAGCAAAGGTATATGTGGTAACTTATGTTCTGCCCTTATCTGTTCCTTATCTCTAAATTTGGCTCTTTGTCTCTGGGCCAGACTTAATTGTCCAGTTATATTCCTTATGGCACTGAAAGCCAATCATACCTTTAAAGAATTTAGCTCATTTCCAAGACATAGAATAGCCTCTTCAAGTGCATTTACCTTTGTGTCTAGTCTTTTGTCTATGATTTCTTGAATAGCTAGTGCATGAGAAACATTTTTGGTTAGCTGATTGGCATGCTGAGCTGTATGAACCTCTTGGACTAACACAACGGTAGAAACAGAATTGTACACATAAAGGTCAATCTTTTATGAGTAAGAGTCATTAGCCTGTTCATAGCTCAAGGAAAGTATCAAGGAAAACAGGACCTGATGGAGACATGACGTCTGTTCCCATAATCACAAAAGAAGAAGTTCCCATAATAAGTTCCTTCACAAGTTGCAATTATCATAGCAGGGCAGGAATAAGAGGACAAATCACTCCCAAAACCAATAAACAAGGTGCCTTGGGAGTTGGTGCTCAAGCAGAAATAATTGAGTGGGGGTGGATATCAATCGTCATCTGATGGCAAAAGGCCGTACAAACTTGCCTTAACCTCACAAGGAATTTTCTCGACTACTGGGTTCAAAGTGACTCCCAACACTTCATGGCATATAGAATGGTGAATCCTTTCCAGAAGGTTTTCAATTTACTTTGCTCAGATCCATCAGCATAATCACTAGTTGTAGCATCTCTAGCCTTACAAAAATGTGTTTCTTAAATCATAAGACTTGAAACTCAAAATGTCTCCTTAACCCAGCAGAATGGATGACCTAGAAGACCATGGCAGAATGGATGTTATGTCAAGAGGCAGGAAAGTAGCATTCATCTCATTGTCCATCTCCATCAGAGCTCTTGTGTGACCAGGTGCATTGTCAATATTTTGAAAGGAATCTTGTTTTCTGAGCAATAGACCTCAACAGTGGGATTAAAATATTCAGCAAACTGTATTATTAAGAGTCGTGCTGTTAATCCAGGTTTTGTTTTTCCAATTATAGCACATAGGCAAAGTGGATTTAGCATAATTCTTAAGACCTGTAAGATTTGGAGAATGGTAACTGAGCACTGGCTTCAAATTAAAATCATCAGCTGTATTAGCCCCTAACAAGAGAGTTAAGCTTCATTTGAAGCTTTGAAGCCAGGCATTGACTACTCTCTAGCTAAGAAAGTCCTAGATCTCATCTTCCAATAGAAGCCTGCTTGTGTACACTGAAAATCTGTTGCTTGGTGTAGCCACCTTCATTACTTATTCTAGCTGAGTTTTCTGGATGACTTATTGCAGGTTTTATATACGAGCTTGCTCCTTCACCTTGCACTTTTATGTTAATGTGATGGCTTCTTTCCTTAACCATCATGAACAAAACTCTGGTAGCTTCAAAGTTTTCTTCTACATCTTTTTCACCTCCCTTAGAATGGAAGAGAGTTAGGGCTTTGCTATGGATTAGGCTTTCACTTAAGGGAATGCTGTGGCTGATTTGATATTCTATCCAGGCCATGCACACTTTCTTCATATCAACAATGAGGTTGTTTTACTCTCTTATCATTGTGTGTTCACTAGGTTAGCACTTTTAATTTCCTTTAAGAACTTTCCATTTGCATTTACAATTTGGCTCACTCTTGGGTGCAAGAGGCCTAGCTTTGCCTGTCTCAGCTTTGGACATGCCTCCATCAGTAAGTTTAATCATTTCTAGCTTTTGATTTAGTGTGCGAGATATGTGACTCTTCCTTTCAATTGAGCACTTAGAAGCCACTGAAGGGTTAATAATTGTCCTCAATTCAATTTTGTTGTGTCTCATGGAATAGGGAGCTTTGAGGAGAGAGAGATGGGAACATGGCCAGGCCAGTCAGTGGAGCAGTCAGAACATACACAATCTTTATTGATTAAATTTGTAGTCTTATATAAGCTCATTTCATGGTGCCCCAAGACAACTACAACAGTATCATTAAAGGTCAGTGATCACTGTTCACCATAACAAATTTAATAATAATGAAAAAGTTTGAAATACTGTGAGGATTACTAAAATGTGACACAGAGACATGAAATGAGCAAATACTGCTGGATAAATGGTCCTGATAGCCTTGCTCAATGCAAGGTTGCTAAGAACCTTTAATTTGGTTAAAAAAAAAAAAAACCCACACACACAATTTATATGTGAAGTGCAGTAAAGCAAGGCACAATAAAATGAGGTGTGTCTGTAGTCGCATTGAAACAAAATAATTTAGGAAAAATCAAATAAATTGAATAAGTAGCTATTCCTAGACAGGGCAACATTATAATTGGGGAATCAAATACAGATGAAGATAATAAAATTTACAGACATCTGTATAAAGAGGGATGATGTTTTATACCCTAGCCATTGGAATCCTCCTTTCTTCTGAGTCATTCTCTGTGGGTTCATTATACTGCTTGTATTTACATTTTCATGTTGAGTAACTAGAAATATTCTTGGAAAATACAACTCTAAGACTTATGCATAGCCCCCTAATTAACCTTAATTTTAAAGAAGGTGGCATTAGAAAATCTTTTAAAGGAATGAAAACAGGGGCACCTGGGAGGCTCAGTTGGTTAACTTTCTGACTTTAGGTTTTGCCTCAGGCCACAATCTCAGTTCACGGGATTAAGCCCCGCATCAGGCACTCTGATGACAGTGCAGAGCCTGATTGGGATTCTCTGTTTTAATCTTTCCCTGCCCCTCCCCTGATCATTCTCTCTAAATAAATAAATATTTAAAACAAAATAAAGAATGAAAACACTTTATAAATTACCAAAACACACAACAGTGTTCCCTCCTTGCCAACTTTGTTGATTAGTCTGGAACCCTAAAAAAATATATAAAATATGGACTAGAGATGGGCCATTTGCCATTTGGTTCATTTTTAAATTGTTTTTGTCCTCAGAGAAGCTCCGTGTCTTTCTTTAGTTATGGGAGCTTCCCTACTATCACTTATTCAATTATATCTCCTGTCTCTGCTTATTATTTTCATGCTCTGGTGGCTTAGCATAACAGGTTTTGCCATCTGGAGCCTGGTTGCAAAAGTTCACTTCCCAGCTTCTCTGTTTATTAGCTATGTGACCTTAGGTGAGTCACTAACTTCTCTTCTTCAAAGGCTGGTTGTGAAGATTAAATAAATTTGTATCGTGTCAATTGCTTAGATCAGTGTTTGGCATATTTTAAACAGTATGTAAGCACTTGCTTTTATTACAGCTAAGATCATTTTTATACAGATGTACAAATTTTCGTCCATTCTCTATGTCTCTTTCATGCTTTTCATCTATGTAACCTCTGGAGTTACTTATAAACTTATTCCTTGGCTTGGTCTTCAGGGCACTGATGTATTTATCAGATGTGTCTATCTTCCTTTCTCATCTCCATATTCATCGTGGGTTTTTTTTTTCTTTTTTGTTTTTGTATTTTCTTAAATTTAAACAACTGTATT
This sequence comes from Crocuta crocuta, assembly GCF_008692635.1. NCBI lineage: Eukaryota > Metazoa > Chordata > Mammalia > Carnivora > Hyaenidae > Crocuta > Crocuta crocuta. The sequence continues at coordinate 3,121,359 of NW_027530502.1, forward strand.
TTTACATTGCAAAAACCTCTAATTATTTATTTCACAATGACCTATTCTTGTTGTGGACGCAGTATCTCCCCATATCTGTCTGTAAGTATTAATAATAAATATATATTAAGTATATATTTAAAACTCTATTTTGATTGCCGTTGACTCTGGTCATATGTAAGCTTTCCATTGATTAGCTTGTCTATCTTTCTTTTAGGATTCTATTCAATATTTATAGCGTATTAGTACACTTAAGTTTGTACCTGAGATATCCTGTATGACTGTCTCCTCTTTGTTCAGAGAGATACATGCAAACTAATCTCTACCTGTTCTCTTTTTCTGTGACTAGGACAGCAGCATTCCTTAGCAGCTAATGTTCTGCTGCTAATGTGAGAGGGGTACTCACAACCAATATTAGGCATGCAGGAGACATGTCTGCTTCTCTTTTCCTAAACTGTTTCACTTACCATTTCTACCAGGAGAACTTTCCATTGCTCTTGCTAAAGGTGACTTACCTGATGGCTCCTGCTCTGATACCATAATTAATGATACTGTGTGTCCTTTCTTGGTCCCCTCCTCTTCACAGACTCCATGCCCTCCCAGTATAGACCATGAAGATGTTGCTTTCACATTTTGCCACTGTGATTTGGTCTCTGGCTCTTTTTCTTCTTGCTTTCTATTTCTCAGGGATTCACTAGGGTTTCCAGTTCATCTAGGGTGACCCCTTTTGGTTTTTGAGAGGGATATATATTTCTTCTTATATATGATAATATTGTGTCTATGAATTTGAAGCAGGAGAAAATTATAAAAATGTATTCAAGTTTTCCTTCTTGAAACAGAACTCCATAGATATTATAGTGGGTTGAATTGGTGACCCCAAAAAGATATGCCCCCTATACCTTCCTCTCCTGTGAACGAGACCTATTTAAAACAAACAAACAAAAAAGTTCTGTGTAGATGTTATTAAATTAAGGATCTTGAGATCAGATCATCCTAGATGATATAAATAAGCCCTAAATCTAGTAAATGTCCTTATAAGAAGCACTCGGGGAGAAGGAAGAAAAGGCCATGGACAGATGAAGATAAGGATTAGAGTTCTGCAGCCACAGCCAAGGGACTCTAGGAACCACCAGAGCTGGTAGAGGCAAGGAAGAAATCTTCCTAAACCCTCAGAAAGAGAGCATCCCTACTCACACCTTCATCTCAGACTTCAGGCTACAAGATTGTGAGAGAATAAAATTCTGTTGTTTAAAGGGACTTAGGGTGTGGTAATTTGTTATGGAAGCCCCAGAAAACTAATGTGGATCCCTCCTCTCTGAATACACCATGAATACCCACAACATCAATAGCAACAGAAAACACTGCCTCCTACTTAACAGAGGAAATTAAGACCAGTATACACAAGCTTCTTCAATTTCCTCTTCATCACTTGTGAATGTATTTATATCTATATCCACACCTACCTCCTCTGTCCCTCTTTCTGGTGAAAGCTAGTGTTGTATTAGTGATTCTCTTTCATTTCTGCCTTTGCTTTACTGATCCAACTTTATAATCTAGTAGAGATTTTCCCTTTGCATATAAACATAGCCAAGCATCCTCCTCCAAAAAAAAAAAAAAAAGAAAAAAGAAAAAGAAAAAGAAAAAAGAACAATAATAAAGAAAACAATGAAAAAACTTCTTTCAGATTTGATGCATCATCTTACAACTTCTGCCCTACATTCTGTCTTTTTTTCAGGACCACTTTTTGAGAGAAAGTAGCCTGCACTCACTGTCCTTTCTGTATCATATCACAACCTAATGCAGTCTCTCTGGAGCCCAACACACCTCTGAAAGCTCATAGTGCCAGTGCCCTTCATGTTCTCAAAGCCTACATACACTTTCACTTTTGATTGTTATTTCAATTGACCTCACTCTGGCTTTAGACTCTGACCACTGCCCCTCAGCATAGAAATTCAATCTCTACTCAGCTTCCCCTTGTATTTCTACTGATTGGCTAACTGTCCCCTCTTGAGCACATAGATGCTTCTCTCCCCCTGCTCCTCCTTAAATATCAGGAGTATTATTTAAGGTTCCGTCTTTGTTTCCCTCTTCTTCCCACATTACATGATCTGTGGGTGACCTCATCCATACCCATGATTTTTCTACGGGGGACTCTGAAATATGTCCACCTAAGTTAGAATTTGTTTTGCTTCAGTCCTGAACATCGAACTGACTCCACATAGCTATGTTAGGCTGATCCAAGGACGTTTCAAGTGCTGACCTTTATCTTTGATATCTACCAACCTCTACTCTAAACTTTTTACTCTGTTACCTGTTTTAGTGAACATACTAGTCAAACAATCAAAAAACAGAATATTGTCAGCCTTGAGAGGCTCTTTGTGTGTCCTTCCATATCATATCTTTGTACTTAAGCAATTATTTTATTCTTGTGTGTGGGATATAAAATTGTATCTAGAATGATAAATAGTTTTTATCTCAATCACCATGTCTTAGTGATTTGTACAGGCTGCCTAAAGAACAGGATTGGGAAGCAGAATGAGGTGACCTCCGGAGTCAGAAGAAAGACTGCTGTGATTGACGATGGACAAAATGGCAAGGCTGCGGAGAACAGCATCTGGCTCCAAGTCTGTTTTCCAGGAGCATGGAATCAAAGTCAGAGGACAAAGTGTGTTTTTATGTTTGTGATTTGGGGTAAATTATTATAGCGAATAAATAAATGAGCACAAAAAGGACATTTTAGGCAATGGAAACAAAATCAGAAAAGAGTTCCGTGGAATGGAGGTGATACTAAGGAGAAACTCAAAGTTTAATTTGCATAGAGCCAGAGCTTATGTGCAAGTACAGTTGATGAGAGAAATTCAGGTTGGACCCTAACTGGTGAAGGCTGTTCATGCCAACTTAAACAGTTTGTATTTAAACTAATCCAAAAAGATCAAATCCTGTCCTTTCTTGTATTGCTGGAATTTATTTTTTATTCCATTTAAGTGTACCTAAAACAAAACTCCTCTAAGGTAATTATAGGAGTAAAAGGAGACAATGTTAATAACGATTATGCTAAGACAACAGAAACATTTTGTGAAAATACAAATTATTTTTCCACTTTAATTAAGAGCTAGGAACAACAAGGGTAATACATCTTCTGTCTGCAGTGTCACCCACCATCTGTTTGTTCCTTGACCCCTGGCACTAGTTCCATCCAGGCAGGGATGGAAACCGGCCTTGCAGTGGGTGCAGCTACATTAATTTTCACTAGGGCCTCAGAGTAAGTTCCTGCATTGCAATCCTTTTAGGGAAAGACCTCTGGTCACTCCATTCTATCGCAGACATCTCGGCTAATGGAAGAAGTGATGATATTATGGATTCTCTACAGCCATGAGCACAAGTAATTGATGCAAGTATTATACTATTGTCCACGCATAGATTTTTTTCCTCCCCCTATTTGTCAGAGGATTTGAGGTTTCCAAATAGATTCTTGAAGTTGTCAGTCAGGGCTTTCACTGACCTCTGGAATAGGGCCATTTCTATTTCTCTGCTGAGCAACTTGCCTATTTGTCTTTAGCAAGCCACCAGAAGAGCTGTCCTAACACCCCTGTCACTGCTATTTCTGATATTACCAGTCTGGAACAAAGGCTGACTTATTTTCTCTCTTTTCCCATCCTCACACAGCTCATGATAAAGGTCATATTTACATTTCAGAATTTTGAGTCTCTGCACTGCCGGATGTTAATGTATATTATAAATAATATGAGCTCCCAAATTTGCAAGTAGCGTTGACTGTAAATAAATATCCCTCAGTAAGAACTATAAGAGGGCTACATATCAGTGATCCTTTACAGGGACAAAGATGCAGATATAATAATTATAATACACTTTTCTCTAACATAAGAGTTCTGCATATGAAACCAAAGTGCCAAGTATCATCCAAATAACTCTGAAGTTCCTCTTGCACAAATCAGTATCCCACAGAGATTATCCTAAAACAGATCTCTTTGTTAACTTCAAGGGGAGCTCTGTTTACTTTGAGGAATTAGACTTTGTACTTCATTTGTTACTTTACCCATACATCCTTTTTCATTATATTTATGTGGCTCCAAAATTATTGGTTATGTGAAAAGCAGAATTTTCATCATATGTATTAATTTTAAATATATAGTAAAACAGGTGAGAAAATGGCTCAAAATTTGGTAATATTATCATGTGTGAGTGTGTGTGTGTGTGTGTGTGTGTGTGTTGTGTGTGTGTGTGTGTAGTGAGGGCAGTGTAAAGTATTTTACGAGACTAAAGCTGCATATACTGAGTTGTATTGATATCTTAAAAATCAATTGGAATGGAAATATACTCCTAAACTGAGAACATTACTTACTTGAGAGGGGATTTTGAAAGGGTTTCAAGGCTACTTCTTTCTTGGAGTCATCTCCTTCCTTAGTCTTTATAAATCATATCTATCCTGCATACCTTTGTAACTTGTACCTGCTTTTGAATTATTTTCCTTTGCTCTTATGCTCTTTATTAAATAAATGTTCTCCAGATTTCTATTATTTTATCCCAGTATGCAATCTTTGTGCTTGATTTATTTTTTGTAAATGTGAATATATCTAAATGGCAATAAATACAAAGTCTGTATCATCTGCTCAAAACAGTATCCTGAAGAACAAACCAGCATTTCCAACTACCTATCAGCAGGAACACATAAAAAAGCACAGCATATCAAAAATCAGACTTTTTATAATTACATTTAAATCTCCCCCTCTTCCTATGTTTCTGTCTAATTCCATGACTTTACCAAATTCTCAGTTAAAGCACCTATAAAGATCAGAGCCAGTTTGGCTTTTCTCTTTCTCATCTGCATGTGCAATGTTGGCAATCCCACCTCGGTCTTAGACGTCTCTAGAATCTATTCTCTGCATTCCATCAACACTGAAACAATTTTATCATCATGCTTCCTTAAACTATTCCAATAACTTCCTGATGTGCCTACACACTCCTGTCTTCCCCATTTCAGGCAGCAGGCATAATGCTACCTGATTTATTATTCTACCAGACAAATCTTTTAGGAAACTGAAGATCCTTAAAAACCTTCAACCCTTTTGCTTATAGGATAAGGTTTAAACCAGACAAATCTTTTAGGAAACTGAAGATCCTTAAAAACCTTCAACCCTTTTGCTTATAGGATAAGGTTTAAACTCCTTAGCATTAAATTCTTCAAATAGCTGTCTTCTCTCATAATATTTCTCCAACTGCACATTCCTTATTTCAGCCACCTTGAGGTATTTGCTATTCTTCCAACATGGCTTGCTTCTTAGCATCTCCCTCTCTTTGTTCATATTGTTTCTTCTACCAGGAACATCCTTCCCCACTGAACTCCTACTCAGTCTTTCAGGTCATAAAACTTAGAACATATCTGACATGGAGTATATGCATATATATATATATATGAATTAGTAATGTTTTTAAAAGTTTATTTATGGATTGGGGGGAGGGAGGTGGGTGGGAGAAGGGACAGAGAGAAAGGGAGAGATAGAGAATGACAAGCAGGCTCTGCACTGTCAATGCAGAGCCTGACATGGGACTCAATCCTGTGAACCGTGAGATCACGACCTGAGTGAGAGTCAAGAGTTGGATGCTTAACTTACTGAGCCACCAGGTTCCCTGAGTAATTTCATATTCAATTCATTTTCATTCAATTTCAATTTCATTCCATTGAATTTCATATTTTCTAAGATGGAATAAGAATTTATGTGTTGAGTACCTCACAGGCAAAATGAAGAAGGATTTTTTTAATCAATTAAACTTTATTAATTAAAAGGTACAGTAGTTCCCCCTTATTCATGGTTTTGCTTTCCATAGTTTAAGTCACCCATGGTCTACCACAGGTTTGAAGCAAATGATCCTTCTTCTCATGTATCATCAGTAGGTTTTACAGCCCAACACTACATTATAATGCCTACATTACTCACGTCACTTCACCTCATTATCTCACCATTTTATCATCTCACATGGTCATAAGACACAGGAAAAATATAGTATAATAAGATATTTTGAGACAGAGAGACCACATTCACATGCTTTTATTACAGAGTATTATTATAATCATCTAATTATTAGTTACTGTTGTCAGTCTCTTGCTATTCCTAATTTATAAATTAAACTTTAGTATAGGTATGTGTGTGTAGAAAAAAAAGCATAGTATATATAGTATTCAGTACCATCCACAGTTTTAGGCATCACCTGGAGATCTTGGAATGTATCTTCCATGTATAAGGGGGCATTACTGTATGTCTTAATAATGTGGTAGTGTGATAATAATGTGGTAGGTTCACATAATATAGTGAACCTGTACCATAAACACAAATAAAATAGCCAAAAAAATAAATGTACATATTTATGGTTTAATTATTGAGACAGTTTTTTAAATAATTCTAAATAATGGTAATTGAGCTTGAATGCAGGCTTCAAAAGAGCAGATACCTTCTCAGTGCATGATTTTTAGTATATTCCAGAAAATAACTATTGAGTTCTGTGGTTCTGTGTTCCTTTATGCCCTGTATGTTCCTGTCACTCTTAAAATGATCCTTTGAACTTTAGGAGCACAGCAAGTCTTTGGGAGTTGTGTAATGAAGAAATTCTTTCATCTTAATCTTTCTCCCTCTCTTAGATTTTAGATAGAAGGTTTTTGTTGTTTATTTCAGATTTTGCATACAAACAATATATATACCACCCACTATAGGATCAAGAAAAATGAAGAAGCATTTAATTAACTTCCTCAGAACATTGGAAAGGCCAACTCCAATTCTGTTTATCCATTCTCCAATTTTTGGACAAATGTTGCATTTATGCTGCCTTCCTGTTTCCTGACACAGTAAAGCAGAGAAAAACAAATACTGTGAAATTGATTTTCAAATTTTGTGTAGCTTTAGGTTTAAAAAATAAAACAGTTCTTTCTTATGATGTTAAATAATGTTTCAGCTGTTTAAAAGACAGCTTCTCAAATGTAGATAATTATTTTTGAAAAAGTAATCAGTTTTTATAACAACCCTAAGCACTGTGTCCCCAAAGTAACCAAAATTCTGCAAGTAATTTTGAGGATATTTTACTAAAACCAGAGTTTAAAAGAAAAATTCAGCTTCAAAGGACAGACTGAAGCCGTGACCTCATGCTACTAACTACAAAGAGGCAACATGAGACAATACAGCTATCAGAATGGAAATCATGCCAAGTCTAATGAAAGAAAGGCACTAAGTTTCTTTTTCTTTCTTTCAAAGAATGCTTTGATCAGGATTTCTAATGACGTCTCTTGGATTACAGATAAAAGGCAAGTGCAGAGGCGTAGTTGGGGCTATTGATTAAATGTTTCCTTTTATTACAATTAATTTCCAACTTAAAATTATTGAAAGGGGCCGGGTTCTAAATCAGTATTAGAATTTTATCCACACATAGCCAATGTATAAATATTTGCTACCAGAAGTTCTCAGTTTGCTCAGTTGGATATTTCTCATGTGCAAAGTATAACAGGAAATTGACAACTGGAAAAGATAAATGGGACTTAATCTACTATTTCTGCAATATTTTTCCTATTCACAAAACTCCCTTTGCACATCTCACCTTGATACCTAGCACATAATAAAGGCTCAAAATAGTTAATGTTTTATTGATTTACAGTTGCGTGATGGGTGTTTTGGCTGGTGGATTTACATTTTCCCTCAGACCTCCCATTTAATTCTCATTTCTTAGGTCATCAGCACTTCCAACAAATAACACATGGAAGAATAAACAAAACAAAATATTGGCATCTCTCTGAAGACTGATAAAAATGCCTTTACATATTTGAGACAGTTTTCCTGTATCACTAAGTTTACATATTTATCTTGAGGAAAGATTTTCCTTTTTTTCTGAAGTTCTTCACCACATTCTGCACCTAATATTCCAAATAGGAGTCTTCCAGATCTATGTCTTGGTCAAAAAGAGCAGTCATACTAGAAATCCATATTTTATGGGCTCTCCCACTCTGGTAGATGACTCTTCCGTACCATCTCTCTGCTATACCTGCCACCGCTACCTCTCTGATCTTCATTCTCAGCTGATGACATTTTTCTATTTAAGAAAATAGATGTACTTAGAGTAGAAATTCCCCAAACTCCTAACACCACACAACCCACTTGCCTGCTTCTGATCACCTCTTCAGCATTGACTCCAGTTATTATGAAAAAGTCTGTACATCCAGACATTTTCTCTTAACTCCTCTATTTGCCTTTCTTTCCTACTCATCTACTTACTTACTCAAGCTTTCCTTCCAGGACACTACTGTACCCTGATTTCTCTCCATGCTCACTAACAACTTGTTTTCACTCCCACTTGTGGATTCCTTCTTATCTCCCAACCTCTAAATGTTGGAGTGTCCCAGTGTTCAAACCATGGACACTTCTCCTTCTTCTATCTTTACATAGTCCCTTGGTGATTTTTCCTGGTATCCTTGAGATAGGGAATAGAAAATTTCCAAATTTATGGCGCCTGAATGAGCTGATTTCCTGATTCTACACTGTTATATGAGTTAATAGACTAGTATAGACATTTGGATTGCCAATAGCCACCTCAAAATTAAAATGTCCTCCTCAGGGTGCCTGGGTGGCTCAGTCAGTTAAGCATCCAACTTTGGCTCAGGTGGTGATCTCATGGTTCGTGGGTTTGAGCCCCATGTCAGGCTCTGTGCTGACAGCTAGCTCAGAGCCTGGAGTCTGCTTCAGATTCTGTCTGACCCTCCCCTATCATGCTCTTTCTCTCTCTCTCAGAAATAAATAAAACATTAAATTTTTTTTTATTAAAATGTCCTTAAAAGAGATGAAAAATCTTACTTTCAATCTTTATTCTCAGAAACTTTCTTTTCCTTGAGTCATTCCTTTCTCAGAAAGTAAAGTCCCACTTCTAGTTTATCAGGCCCAAAATTTTGACTCCTCTCATTCTCTCTCATTGAGAGAAATCAGGAAATCAGGAAAACATGTCCCGGTAAAACTTTAGCAACTACTTACCACCTCATTGGCAATCATCCTGGTCTTGTCTGAGTAACTGCAATAGCCCTATAACCAGTCTATCTACTTCTGTTTTTGCCCTTCCTTTACCTAGACTGTTTTCAAAAGAATCATCAAATCGCTCTTATTATTTACATCAAAACTCTCGAATTCCTTTATACCTGTCTCAAATTGGAAGCCAACCTGACAAGGTTTTGCTCCCTCCTACTGCTTTCTTTTAACCCATTGCTCTCTAGACACGTCCCTTCTAGCTAATCTGTCCTTGGGTCTCTTGCACTTGTAGTTCTTCCTGCCTGGAATGTTCTTGCCCTAAGATCTGCTAATTCCCCTATTTATTTCATATCTTCAGTTGAATTCCATCTTTCTCAATAAGACCTTTCTTTTAATTTTTTTTTCATTTGTTTTTGAGAAAGTGCAAGAGGGGAGGGGCAGAGAGAGGGGGACAGAGGATCTGAAGCTGGCCCTACTCTGATAGCAGCAAGCCCAGGGTGGGGCTTGAACTCCCAAATTGTGAGACCATGACCTGAGCTGAAGTCAGATGTTCAATGGACTGAGCCACACAGGCAGCCCTCAATAGGACCTTTCTCAACTGCCTATTAAATTTGCAACTTATCCCTTTGTTATTTCACATCTTTTGTATCCTACTTTGTTGGGATTTTTAAAACAATTTATATCATAGTATGTTATATGTTTTAATGATTCATTTGTTTTTTATCTTCTTCTCACAGAAACTAAACTCTATGACGATTGAGATTACTCTTTGTCCCTGTTATTAACATATGTCCACTAACTAAGAAAGCTTACCTGTACCTTATAGGCATTCTAAAAGTGTCCTATTGACTTCCTATAAATTACCCAATGTGCAGTTATATATGTAACCTGTTTACATAAAAGACTTTGAATATGTCCACATCTAGTATATAGAAGTTGATTGTTACATTGGCCTAGAATGCAAATTCTCAGGTCTATTGTACTTTTATAGGAGAAATGCACTAAAACATAAACACTAACTAATCTCAAATTTACAACAATTTTTTATTTTTGAGATTACAATACAATTGAACACTCTGAGAGTCATTAAAGCTATATTTTACCACCTATTTTATACATATTTCAAGAGAAAAAAATTAAATATATTTTGACAATCAAAATAAAATTCTAATAATTTAACCCAGTAATTATAATAAAATTTGAGGCTCTTTGAAAAGACTTGATTATAACATAGTACCCCTTAACTGGACATTTGGCCATATTTAAATTAATTTTGAAATCAACTGGTATTAAAATATTTAGNGTTATAATAAAATTTGAGGCTCTTTGAAAAGACACTTGATTATACCATAGTACCCTTAACTGGACATTTGGCCATATTTAAATTAATTTTGAAATCAACGGGTATTAAAATATTTAGAGAACTTACGATTTTTAAAAAGTTTTAAGTTTATTTGTCTTTGAGAGAGAGAAAAAGAGTGAGCTGGGGAGGGGCAGAGAGGGAGAGAGAGAGAAAGAGAATCGCAAGCAGGCTCTGCACGGTCAGCACAGAAACCAATAGGGGGCTGGAACTCACAGTGAGCCAAAACCAAGAGTCAGACGCTTATCTGACTGAACCATGCAGGCGCCCCCAAGAACATAACCAGTTTTAAGCTTTATTGTGTATTTGTACTTCATATGGATCTACATGTTGGAACACTCCTTAGAGTCTTTTTATCACTTCAGTCTGTTGAACAGTATAGAGCATTGTCTAAATCACAAAACAGTGTTTATAAGTTGTTTTTTTTCCTCCTGAAAAATGTTATATCTCTGTTTTAGGGTATATGTGTTTGGACCATGTGTATCCTAAATTTGCTTGCATAGGCACATAGAAATGTGTACTCAAATAATGTAAAACAATTTCGGTTAGTTGTCAAATTTAATTGACTTTTTCTCTTAGTAATAATGTGTGCATGTGTGTGTGTGTACATATGTGTGTATGGGTTATCAGTCATATGTGATGGTAAAATCCAACATCAGAAACATATACAGGAGAATTTTTTCAAGATGCTTCCTTTTCAATATCTGTGATATAATGTCTAATCTTTGTTCAAGCATTAATGCCTTATAGTAAGCTTTAAAAATATCCTGACTGAAGCACCTAGGTGGCTCAGTCAGTTAAGTGCCCAACTTCGGCTCAGGTCATGATCTCACGGTTTGTGGGTTCGAGCCCTGCATCAGGCTCTGTGCTGACAGCTCAGAGCCTGGAGCCTGCTTCAGATTCTGTGTCTCCCTCTCCCTCTCACCCTCCCCTGCTCATGCTGTCTATCTGTCTGTCTCTCTCTCTCTCTCTGTCTCAGAAATAAATAAAAACATTTAAAAATTTTAAAAATGTCCTTACTATCTGCATCTTTCACTTCACAATTGATGTTAAAAATTTAATGGCAGAATGGTGTCCTGTGTAAGCTAATCATATATCTTGGTGCTCATGGATTTGTAGAATATCTTTCTTTAAGAGATACTTTGTTAACATCTGCATATTATTATGATAGCTATAATTGATAGGTTGGCATGGTTATAAATTTATTATGCAAGTGGAGTTTCACATGTTAATTACTAATCTTTTATTTGGCTCCTAGGAGAGAAAAAACTATAGCTCTATATTAATTTTCTTATGTAAGAATCTCAGCAACTTCTGGAGAACTGGATTTTCTCAAATGCTATGATAATGTTTCATTTTTTAAATTTTTTTCAATGTTTTAATGTTTATTTGTTTTTGAAAGAGAGAGCATGAGCAGGGGAGGGGCTTAGAGAGAGAGGGAGACAGAACTCAAAGCAGGCTTCAGTCTCTGCACTGTCAGCACAGAGCTGAGGGGAGCTGGAACTCATGAACTGTGAGATCATAACCTGAGCCGAAGTTCGCCGCTCAACTGACTGAGCCACCCAGGCACCTCCAAACTATGATAATGTTTTAAATACCAAAAACTAATGCTAAGTTACAGTGGAACGCCTAAGGAAATATATATCTGACATTCACATGAATGTCAACCAGGATAATTTAGGATAATTTGTGAAAATTCACACTCATTTTTTCCCAAGTTTAATACAATTAAAGACCACAAGTCAATAAGAACAACTAGAATCCCTGGTCTAGATGGTATAGTAGGTCTAGGTTATGGCATAACACTCTGCTTCAAATATATGGCAATGCCAAGCAAATGTGCACATAGACAACAATAACAAGTGATGTAACAAGGTTCTAAATGAAATTAATATCTCTGTAGACCAGAATTAGACTAGAAACACAAAGATGACATAGCCCCGCTAGGTCATGGGTGGTGCTAAAGCAAGCAGGAATATTTCCACAATTGTAAAGAATAATGCAATCCAGTCAGATGGAGTCTGAATCTCTCTGCTTGAAATATAGGCCTGAGGTAGTCTTCCTCACACAAGAAAAGTATCAGAGGGATTGAAAACAATATAACACAAACAGTGGCAAAACACAAACCATGGCTATTGCTTTTAACAAGTTTCTAGACAGGGATGCCCCCAAACCAATCACTGGGAACAGAGCATTTACATGTGCCCATCATAATGGAAAGACCACAATGGTACAGAAAAGCCAGTTGCTACCTTTAGACCTGATTAGGCTGGAAGACCCAGGGACAGGTAACTTAAGAAATGATGAAAAGGAACAGTTAAGAAAAACAAAGAAGAAAACAACAACAAACACAAAGGCTTTTTTTACTCCCAGTGAGCCTCTAAAAAACCATCAAGAAATAAAATGATAAGCATAATAGACTGAATAGTGGTCCCCCAAAATACCAGGTCTTCATCCTTGCAACAAGTAATGGCTACCTTATTTGGATAAAAAAAAATCTTTGTAGATGTGATCAATTAAGTATCTTGAAATGGATGATTGCTGACATTATCCTACATTACCAGGGTTGGCTTTCATGTAATTATATTTATCCTTCTAAGGGAAGTCAGTAAGATTGGATGACACAAGAAAAGAGCTTCCTTTCTTGTGTCATCGGAGAGCCAGAGATCGGGGTGTTGTAGCCACAATCCAAGGAGGGCTGGCAGGCCACCAAAAACTAGAAGAGGCGAGGAGCACATTTCTGCCTAGGCCCTTTGAGGGGGATTTGGGCCCTAACAACACCTTGATTTCAGCTCCATGAAACTAAGGGCAGACTTCCAGCTATCAGAATTCTATGAGAATAAATTGCTGTTGTTTTAAGCCACCAAGTATGCAGCAGCCATAGGAAACTAATACAATAAAGACACAGATAAAAACATAAATCAGAACAGGAAATTAAAGGAAATTAATTTTACGGAGATTTTCTGGTCTTTTCTATGGTTGGTGGACACAATGACCTTGCCAGATTTCCACAATCTAAGCAGAAGCCAGAAATTTATTTTAGATTTTAATTCAACATGTTTTTGGAAATAGTTGCATTTTGCCCTCACAACTGAATGCTAATATAACCAAGTACAAAATTTGAGTTTTAAATTCATCTTCCCTCAGAACATTTAAAATGTCCATTGTAGCCTAGAAACTGATGTGATCATGAGAAGTGTGTTTTCTCATGTTCTTCTGTGTGAAGATTTTCATGCTACTAATTTTCCTCAACTATTTGACTATTCTTGGCAGTATATAATTTTTGCATTTGAGAATTCCTGCTGAATTCTGGGGGTTGGTAGTTCAATGTGTCTTAGCCCGCCTCTGGTAATTATGTAGATACAATGTGTTATTATCAGAGAATTCTGATCATTTTTATTTTGAAAGTGAGAGCTTCTTGCTTCTCCTGAGAGTAGGCTCATTTTTACACCTGGGCTCATTTTTACACCTCTGCTGTCACTGCCTGCACCCCGTCCTTGATGTAGGAACACATATCACTGCCGCCCACTGTTCGGTACAAGATGTTGGGCATCACAGTTGCTGAAAATGCCGTTTGGCACTGACTCACTTTCAAAACTCTCTTGTTGACTCTGACTTTGCATATGACCTGGAAATTTTCTCACCTTGAAGGTCATTTTTTTTTTTGGCAAATGTTTTGTGCTCCTCTTACCCACTGAATGATTTCTCTCTGTTTCTCATCTTCTTGAAATAGTCAAAATAGTCCCTTAATAAGACTTTTTATTTGTTTATGTGGTTTCCACTGTTATCAAAAATTTAGTATTTTATAAAATTATATTTCCCTCATTTCACTGGATTTGGGCAGAATGAAAACCAGATTATGTTTTCATAATCAAACAGTATGCAAATTTGAATCAGTCTCAAGGTTTTTATATCATATATTGTTTATAATAACTATTGGCTTTTTCAAAACACTAAACTTTCTTGTTTATTAAATCAATTAATATTTTTCAATTGGACTATTCAGGATAAAACAAACAAGACTCTGGACGTATTGATATCATCTCAGTTTATCTAGATTCCCGTTCCTTTTTTTCTGAACTTTTTCATCTAATATTCAGTGTTAAAAGCTATATGCTTTGTAATAGTCAAGGGCTAAAAAAAAAAAAAAAGATATATTTTAGGATATACTGACTTAGGTTCTGTCTCTAATTAGAGAATGTTTGGATGCCCAGAACTCTCTGTAACTTTTTTGAGCCACACAATTTTTCCTTAATAAGCTGTTGGCCCCAGACTTCTGTCTCATACATTAAATGTGGAGAGTGTGAGTTTCTGTTTCAAGTATTTTCATATTGATTTCTTATGTACATACTTTGCTAAGGAATCATTTGAGTCAAATATGACTACTTGTAGCTTTTATTGTTTTGCATTAGCTAATAGCTATGTGCACAAGCAATACACACTTAACATAACTCATATTTCTCATATTTCCATGTAACTTTTAATCTTCTAATACCATTGTGTTAGTATAGTAGTAGCCAGTTGTTCTGGCTGACCAAGTTACAGTTTTAATGAGTATATACTATGTTTTAATCCTCCTTTTCTATAACCCATTTTTAATGGCTTTCTACTAGGTTCAACTGATCGTGGACATTTGCTATCCTGAAGTAATAAAATTAGAAAAACGTGTGTTTCTCTGTGTTGCGCTGTTGAAATGTTTTCTCTTTAGTAGCTACAAATTATTTCCAGAAGTCTTCATGTTTAAATAGTTGAGAATCATTTACTACTAAATATACTGAGTTACAGTCATCAACCTTGAAATCTTTTCTCCCAAATTCATTGTTCACTTCAGCCATACATTAGTTTGGGAAACCCAACTGTAAGGTTAAGCACAGTCCTCAGAAGATTGTCTTGTTATACCCAGATCGCAGTATCCTCACCGACCAGAGACCACCAGGGAGACCGAGTCACGCATGCAAAGGCAAAGGGCTTTATTACGGGCTTAAGCTCGGGCTCCCAGACCTCACCAGTGCAATGAATCCGTGCTGAGAGCCTCGAACAAGGGCAGAGTAGGGTTTTTATGGGGTTTGAGACAGGGGAGTTACAGGAGTTGTGACATGGGAACAGTGATCCAATCATAATTATTCAACATCATTGACAGCGGGGTTGACTTTTGAGTAAATATTTAAGAATGAAATTGCCATATCATATAGTAAATATGTGCTTAACTTACAAAAACCAGGCAAAACTGTTTTCAAAGTAGTAGGTTCATTTTATATTCCCACAGCTATGTGTGAGAGTAGCCAGTTCTAGAACAGGTTAAAAACAGAAATCCAAAAAGTGATTTGTTTTGGAATTGGGTGATTCCAGAGCAACTACTTAAGAAAATAGTGGATTAGACTTGAATACCCTAATGGTCCATTTTCACAGAAAATACACCTATATCTTGATAAGAGTACTAATCAGATTTCTCAAATTTCATAATAAATATTCAGTCCTTCTTTCCACCTCTCTGTTTTTCAAAGCTTATGACCTATGAATTATATAAATTACTAGCATTGTAGAGATTTGTCTAAGATCTTAAGAGTTAATTTAATTGTCTGCTTTCCAGTTTTTATGACAAGCTTATATGAGGCAATTAATATTCAAGAAAGATGATCTATTTGGCCAACTATTCATATGTTACTCTAGGGATTCTGTTTTTTTATATTACCAGGTTAGACAACCCAAATACCAGATATCTGGAAAATATCATTTTTCCAACATAGAATTGATTTGGTTTTTCATTTGCAATTTAAATGAAAGCCCTCATTTTTTCTTGTTGTTGTTTCAAGATTTGAAACTTTGTTGCTTTTTTATCTTGCTTTATTGAAAGATAATTGACATATAGAATTGTATAAATTGTACAATATAAGTCTAACACACACATATATATTGTTTAACGTTTACCACAATAAGGGTGGTTAACAATCTTCACTTCATATAATTACCAGTTTATTGTTGTCATAGTGAACATTAAGACTGTACTTGATAGCAACTTTGAAGTATACAATATAGTATTAATTTTAATCATCATGCTATACATTAGCTCTTCTAGAACATCTTATAGCTGAAAGTTTGTACACTTTGAGTAACGTCATCCTTTCTCCACTCCTCATCTCCCAGCAACCATCGTTCTACCATTTTTATGGTTTTAACATTTTTAGATTCTGTATGTAAGTAGGATCATACACTATTTGTCTTTCTCTGACTTATTTCACTTAGGATAATGTCCTCAAGGTATATCCACATTGTGACGAATGGCAGGGTTTCCTTCTTTAAAAGCTGAATAATATTCCATTGTAGATACACACAATATTTTCTTTATCCATTCATCAATCAGCAGACACTTAGGCTAGTTCCATGTCTTGGCTATTATGAATAATGCTGCCATGAACATGTGAGTAGATATCTTTTCAAAATAATGATTTCTTGTCCTTCAGATATATATGAAGAAGTGATATTTCTGGATTATGTGGCACTTTTATTTTTAATAAAATTTAATTTTTAATAAATTTTTAATAAATTTATTTTTAATAAAAAATAAAATTTTAAGTTTTTGAGGAATATCCATAATAGCTGCACCAATTTACATTAGTGCATAAGGGTTTTCCCTTTTCTCCACATCTTTGCAAAACTTGTTATTTCTTGTCTTTTTGAGAGTAGCCATTCTAACAGGTGTGAAGTGTTACCTCATTGCAGTTTTGGTTTGCAACTCCCTGATAATGAGTGATGGTGAACATCTTTTCACACTTGTTGGCCTTTTGAATGTCTTTTTTGGTACAATCTCTAAGTTACCTGCTCATTATTTTTCATTCTTTTGGTATTGAGTTGTATATGTTTCTTATGTATGTTGGGTATTAATCCTTTATCAGATGAATGCTTTACAAATATTTTCTGCCACTCCATACATTGTCTTTTCGTTTCACTGATTGTTTCTTTGGCTACCCAGAAGCCTTTTAGTTTGCTGTGGTCCCACTTGATTTTTGCTTGTGTTGGTTGTGCTTTGATATCATATCCAGAAAAACATGGTCAAGACCAATGTTAAGGAACCCTTATGTTTACTTCCAGGAGTTGTGAGTTTAGGTCTTAAATTTAAGTCCTCAATCAATTTTAAGCTAATTTTTGTAAATGGCATAAGACAGGAATCCAATTATGTTATTTTGCATTTGAATATATGGTTTCCCCAAAACTATATATCAAAGACACTCTTCTTTCCCCATTGAGTATCGTGGCTACTTTGTCAAATACTACAAAATACTTTATCAAATACCAAACACAGACACGGGGTTTTCAGGGTCCTATTTTTATAGTATAGTATAGTATAGTATAGTATAGTTTAGTCTCATAGTATAGTTTCATAATATAGTTTGAAATCAGGAAGTATGATGCATCCAGCTTTGTTCATTCTCAAGAATGCTTTGGCTCTATGGGGGTTTTGTGTGGGTCCATATGAACTTTATGACTATTTTTTCTAGTTCTGTGAAAAATGCCATTGGCATTTTTATAGGGATAGCATTGACTTTATAGATGGCTTTGGGTAGACATTTTAATGATGTTAACTATTCCAATCTATGAACACAAGGTTTCCATTTATTTGAGCCTTCTGCTTTCCTCCATAGTCTTATAGTTTTTGGCATATAAATCTTTCATTTTATGACTGCTATTGTTAATACCTGTTTTTCCCCCTTATTCTTAGCTAGTTCTGTACATCTTAGCTCTGCTAGGAAAGCCACCCACTCACAATGCTCTCTTTTTAGGGGGGACTCTTTCTAGCTAGGGGTTCCCTTCTTGGCACTGAGTCATGCCAGCTTAGGCTTTGGATGATGCAAGCAAAATGAAGCTGTCTTCCTTCCCTTTTTATGCAGTTATTCTCGAGTTTTTGTTCTACCATGTTGCTGAAGTTTCTTAGGTAGACTCTAGAACTCTCCCAGAGCTTTGTAAAAAATGTTTGTTCGTTTGTTTGTTTAAAGAGAGAGAGAGAGATGGAGAGAATGTGAATGGTAAAGGGGAGGGGGGAGAGAGAGAGAGGGAGAGAGAGAGAGAGAATGAGAATACTAAGCAGGCTCCAAGCTATCAGCATGGAGCTCCAAGTGGAGCTTGATCTCATGAACTGTGAGATCATGACCTGAGCCAAAGTCAAGAGTCGAATGCTTAACCTCCTGACCCACCCAGGCTCCCCATCTACAGCTATTTTTGTTCTTGCATGCCTATCCAACTGTTGATCTTTAGAGGGTGGTTAGAGGCTGACGTCTCCTATGTTACCGTCTGGATGATATCACTCCTGAAATCTGTATTGATCTTTACAGTAGAAATACTTGTTTCCTCCTCCTTTCTAGAATTCTAATTTCTGATTCTGCTTTAAGTTTTATTCACATATGATAACTGAAAGCATTTTCAGAAGTGAGATATCATATTTTTAAAACTTCAAAATCAAATGTGAAAATAAAAAACTCCAAAATAATAACAGTAACAAAACTCAGCTGCATCAATTAGAGTGCCTTTTAGCAATTTGCTATTTTGGGAGTATCTAGTTTTCATTTTGGATTAAACACCTCTGACCCTACTCACTGCTCTCAACTCCCCAGCACCTCAAATAATGTTTTAAGTTGAGAGTTAACTGCTTCCTCTCTTTTGGCTCTTAAAAGTAAATATGTCAGTCTATTTACAATATCCCCTTCTCATTATGATAAGAATAGAAGTACTCATTTAATTAAATGATGAATGACCTTAACCAAAAAAACATAAACAAAATATCTCATTGAAATAAATGATTGGTTTTTGTAAGAGTAGTGTTGAGAGTGCAATAGATTTCTAATTGGTCAGTCATCTCCCAACACTTCATTCTGCAGGTAAAGTATTCCTCTCTGCTAGACCCTCCCCACACTTCTGCTTATTTTTATGTCAGGATACCATCATGTCCTGCTTGGTTAGTTTCCTTGTCTACAGTCTTCCCCACCCCTCTCCCCCTCATCTACACTAGTACCCTTCATCTTTCTAAAATGCAATCATGGTCACACTCCTCTGCTTAAAATATTTCATTACCTTTCTTCTCATAAACCACTGTATAGTTCAAAATAAAGCCTAACCTCCTTATGTTGACTTAAAAAGCACTGCATACCCAATAACCACTCCTATCCCTTCTCTTACTTTGCTCCCTTTTTATCCCTACTCTATGGGAATCTCTATTTTAGCCTTATAGGTCTTCTTCTCTTACATATGGATCTTTTTGCATGTTCTTTCCTTGATCTGGAACACTGTACAGCAGATTTTGCTTTTTATAGGTTGGTGAATACTTTTCCTCTGTGATGTACTAAAACAGTTTGGAAGCTGTTTTAAATTATTGGCTAAGTTAAGGCTCACTGATAGCATAGTCCTAGATTCTAAAGATGACACTACAGTGACCATCTATGAAGAATTGAGCATAGTCCAGCAAGGGCATGGTTCCTGAATTGAGAAAGATTATAGAGCATTTAAATTATAGAAAGAAGTCAGTATAGCTGAAGAGCAATAGAATGTGGGGACCATGATAGGGAGAATGATAGAGAATGAAGCTAGAAAAGTACAGAGTGTCTAAATCATGTATATTTGTTAGTGTTCTTAAACCCAATTTCCATGTGGGTAGGAAGGCTCCCCAATTTCCAACATTTCAACAAGCAATGCTTAATACACTTACAATTCAACTCAGTTCTGACACTATCTATCCAGAGGTGGCATCATCTTTCTCAGATTAACGGTTCAGTTCTACAAGACTATCCCCACATACTTCAGACAAGGTTGTATGAACCTATAAGACTAGGTTGTTACCTGTGTTTCTGTCTGACTGGCTACAGATTGGAGATTCTCATGACCCCTTGGCACGAATCACAAGTCCAGGTTGTTACCTGTTCTTCGGACCAGTTGGCTATAAATTAAAGGCTTTCATGACCTCTTTGTTAGAGTAGCTCAAAGAACCCAGAGAACATTTTACTTACTAGAAAGTTGGTTTATTATAAAAGGTTATAACTTAGGAACAGCTAGATGGAGGAGATGCATAAGGCCATGTGTGAGGAAAGGATGCCAAGCTCCCATGCCCTCTCTAGCTATGCCATTTTACTAAGCTCCATGTGTTCAGCAGCCCAGAACTTCTTAGAACACTGTCCTTTTAGGGTCTTATGGAGGTTTCATTAGATAGGCATGATTGATTAAATAATCGGCCATTGAGGGACAACTGGGTGGCTCCATTGGTTGAGCATCTGACTTCGGCTCAGGTCATGATCTTAGCTTCCTTGACTTGAGCCCTATGTTGGGCTCTGTCCTGATAGCTCAGAGCCTGGAGCCTGCTTCGAATTCTGTGTCTCCCTTTCTCTCTGCCTTTCCCCTACTTGTGCTCTATGTCTCTCTCTCTCTCTCTCTCAAAAGTAAATAAAAATTAAAAAAAGTTTTTTAACAAGTTGACCATTGGTACTTGATTCTATCTCCAGTCCTTCACCCCTCTCCAGAGGTCAGGTGGGTGAGACTGAAAGTTGCAACCTCTGGATCATGTGGTTAGTTCTGCTGGCAACCAGCCCCCTCCTTAGGTGATGCCCAAAAGTAACTTCATTTACATAAAAAAGATACCTTTCTCACTCTCAACAGTTAGGAAACCCAAAGGTTTTGGAAGCTGTGACCCAGAAACTGTGGATGAACACCAAATGTATATTTCTTATAAATAACAATATCACAGTATGACAGAACTTTCTAATGATTTTGGATTTTAGTCTCAGATCACTTCTAAACCACTCATAATTTTTAATCAGGTAAGAGGCTTAATCTGAAAGGTTTTTTGAACTGATTGCTCTGTTTGCTTTGTGAACTATGGATAGATGTGAGGGAGGATGAAATTGGCAGTTTTGAGACTAGCTAGAAAGTTATTATGATATACGACATATGATGATGGCTGGGTTAAGGTAGAAGCACCAGAGACAAAAAATAACTATTAATATAGGCTATAATTTAGAGGTAGAGTTAAATAGAACTTGATGATGTATAGGGAATTGAGAAAAATTGCCTTGCATTTAGGTAGTGAATTTCAGAGAAAGGTATTTTTCTACATTTTTTCTGAAATAAATGATATAAAAGAAACAGAAATAGCTACCTTATGCTTTCCACCCACTTACTTTGACAGTTTTTCACCTTATTAGTTTAGGTTATCTCTTGGCTACACAGTTCATTCATTCAGGAATGGCTGCAAGATGCTTATTTACGTGGACTACAGTAGATGATCTTGAGAGGACAATGCAATCATTTCATCAGATTCTTATGACTCATTATTTTCTCCTCCCAACCCACCCTATTTACTATTATCACATTTTCCTCAAGAATTATTTCAGTTAATTTTTCTCCTGCTCATCATGGTTTTCCTGACCCACCATGCTCAGGACTAGATTGATCTTTTAAGCTTAGTCTCTTTCTTCTCCTTGTGCATCCCATGTTTTAGCTAAAAATAGCTTCCTCTGCATTCCTTGAGTTCTCCAGAATGTTGTCATCCTCTTGTCTGCTCTGATTGTCTTCCAAGTGACATATTAGAATACCATCTCTCTGAAAACATTACAGCATCAGAGCTTGGCATGACAGTAATGCATAGTGATTAGGATAACTAGTTTAAGAAACATGGGGTAGAATCTTGCCTCTGTTACTTATTAGACATGTGGTCTTCAGCAAGTTCTTACCATCTCTAAGAGCCAATTACTCTTTCTCTAAGATGGGGAAAATAATAGTGTCTACTTATAGCATTGTTCCAAAAATGAAATGATATAATGCATGAACACATTTCTTAACAGTGTCAACATAAATTAGGCACTAAATTAACGATAGGTATCAATATCTTTATTAACGCTCACTTCAAATGCTACAACTCTATGTGAAAACCTCATGACATATAGTTTGAGCTATTACCTTGAATATGATGTCACATGTTACAATTGTTTGTACATACATGTCTATATATACATATATGCATACATATAAATGACCAAAAATAAATAATGTTTTATATTTTCACTACCATAACAATATGTCTACATCTCTTACGTACTTAGCACTTTCCACGGTGTGTTAGGATTATGTATGTGCCAGGATGCCTGGGTGGCTCAGTTAAGCGTCTGGCTTCAGCTCAGGTCATGATCTCACAGCTTGTGACTTCAAGCCCCACATCGGACTCTGTGCTGACAGCTCAGAGCCTAGGAGCCTTCTTAGGAGTCTGTCTCCCCCTCTCTCTGCTCCTCTTCTCCTCACACTCTATTTCTGTCTCTTTCTCTCTCTCTCAAAAATAAACAGGCATTAAAATGTTTTGAAAAGAGATTGTGTATGTACCAAGCATACAGCAATTTCCTGGGCTGAATATTTGCTCCTCTGCCTTATATGCAATTTTTAAACAACTTGCTTGTGTCCTTTTCTCACATTGTTTATACCTGCATCTCTTGCTAAATGTGAGTTAAGCCACAGCTCTCACCCACTCTGTCCCAGGTAATTGGGATTTGGATGGACCCATGGCCTTAGTTTTTTCAGGTACATTTTTTCCTTCCATGACTTAGAAATCAGAGTCAGAAGATCCGTCAATTTGGAGCACAGTACAACCAGTTTAGACTGGCCATACTCAGGTCTAATACACTCCAAAATAGAGAAAGGCATGCTGGACAGAGACAGAAGAATGTCATTTGTATGCCCACATAAGGGATGCAATCTTCTATTGACAGATAAGATCATCTCAGTTCATAGCTTTTTTGTTCCTGTGTTATTCCTTTGTTCAGCCTCCCTACACTTGCCAGGTCTTAGAGTAAGATACTCTGTGCCCTTCTGAGAAATCACCCCT
The DNA here is from genome assembly GCF_008692635.1 of Crocuta crocuta. NCBI lineage: Eukaryota > Metazoa > Chordata > Mammalia > Carnivora > Hyaenidae > Crocuta > Crocuta crocuta. The sequence goes on from NW_027530502.1 coordinate 3,144,562, forward strand.
AGTTTTAGTAGTTTCTGTTGCTAATAAGTAAACCATTCTTGTTGGAGACCATGTGCATGTCCCCTTTCTCTTTGCATGCTCTTTGATGTGTGTCATATTTTCATCTCTCATCCACAACACCTCGCTCATTGCCTCACACAGAATAGCACTAACAGTGAAGATATGCTCAGTTATTTTTACCACTTCTTGAGAATCTTGAATTTAGCACCATATTGCTAAAAGTACTGAATTAGACTTATTTAAAAGTAAATTGAAACGAAATTCCTTTGAGAAGTTCAGTAGCATTGAGATTTTCTCTTAAGACCTACTGGATTATGGTAAACCTGAGTTGGGAATTTCTAAATTGGACTGAAGTATAGTGAAGAACATAATTGGCTTTTCTTGTGGTAAGCTGCATGCATTTGGAAAAAAACAAAGATACTTCCTGGATCGTAATCGTACCATGGTAAATAATAATTTTCTGAAGCTGATTTGTATTCCAGAGGTTTCATTTGTTAACCAAAGAGAAAGCAGATGTTTCTATGTTGCTGGCACAGAAACATTCCAAATTTCAGATGCTAAATCCCAAATGAACATTTCAAAGCTTTCATGGATGTATGTTTTATAAATTACAGTTTATGTGGAGTAGAAAATATGACTTTCAAACTATAATTGAAAAGTCCTGGTGATGACAATGTCATGATTCTAAGGGAGAGTTAATAAAAAGTTGCAAAGTATATATCGGAGAAAATAGTGTATAGATGTTACCAGATAGGGTGTGGGAGGGAGGCAGCTAAATTCCATAAATTCTTTAATACTAAATAAATTCTATAAAACTGACCGTTATTTACATGATCCTGAGCAAGTTACTCAGCATCTCTTAGACTCAATTTCCTCATGTAAAAAAGTAGGGTATGGGTACAAATTGTACTTAAAGCTTTTTGGGGAAACTAAATCAGATTATTTAAGTAAAGGACTTACCATAATGCCTGACATGTAAACATCTCACAATTCATGGGGCTTATTGTTATTTCATTGTAGTCATTATAGACAGATTGTCATCTGATTTCACTTGTTCCATGGCTTTGATAAGAATTGGGTGGAAAAGACTGTAAAATTGCATGTATGACAAAATGTATATTTATAAATAAATGATGCATAATCACTGAAAGGGCAAACACCAAAATGTTAATAGATATCTTTGTTAATAAGTAAGGGTAATGCATATTATTAATTCTTTCTACATTCATTTTCCAAACTTGCCATTGACAAAGATGGCCTTAGTGTTCCCCCAAAATTGATGAAACTTGAGACAGGTTTCTTCCTGGCTTTAGACCCCTGACTACCCTCTTCTTAGAGCATTTACTTTAGAAAACTTGCAGTTGTAAATCCTTTCTATCAATTAGAAATGTAAATCTTCCACAATCCTGAATGTCTCTCTCAGGACATGGGAGTTGTGCATTGGAAATGTATTTATTGAAGGACATAGAACTCTTATCCCTCAGTCTCTGTGAGTGGATAGGAACCTAACTGCAAGAAGGGACAATTAGCATTAGCAAACACAGATGGCCTAATCACATGGATAGAACTCCCCAAAATGTCCTCCAGTATTTCCCCATTTTCTCACCCAAGCCATTGAAAATCCTGCCTTCTGTTCCAGCGAAGTTGTGTTCATTTTCTCTCCCCTGTTGCAATAGTCTTGAATAAAGCCTTCCTTCTTGTTTAGCCTTTTCAGTGTTTTTTTCTTTAATACTACAAACATTGTATTTATGGTAAAAATACAGAGTATGTTTTCGAGCATGTATGCATGTGTGTCTATGTATGTGTACATAAAAGCAAAGAATGTTTGTAAGCTAAAGATATTTGTTAGCTAAAAATTCTAAAGAGGAACTAAAGGCCAGACTCAAAGTCATTGCCCTCAAACTTACTTCTGATTAGATTATAATGATTTTATTTCAGCAAAACCTGCCAACTTCAAAAACTCAGTTGTTGGGGTGAGTTTAAGCATCAGCCACAGAGACTTGACAGCTGCTAGATTTCTAAAGCATAGACCTCCAGTCTATGTCCAAGTCCCTCTTGGCTATTGCCTTACTGAGTGGCATTTAGCATAAGAAATAGTCTTCATCTTACCTGGATCTCATTTTCCTCTATCTAAAGATAAAGGGTCAAATGTTCTGGAAAGAAGTGTAGAATTAGACATTCAAAAGAGCACAAAAATTTTCACCTAGGAAGAATTTCTCTCCATTGCTCTTTGAGATAGATTTGCACTAGAGGGATATATTTTGGCTATTAGAGCCACACTCTAAACTGGCCTGGCTCTGCCTCTACCCATCTTCACTTCATCTGTTAAATGGGAATGTTAAAAATAACATTTATATCATAAATTTGTTGAGAATATTAAAGGAATTAATATGCATAAAGCATTTGTACCTCTTTTGAAAGCACATATACTTTTAACTGAATCTTGTGCATAGCACTTTAATGCCATCCCAGCTTGATTAATGTATTATTGAATATTTTAAAACATTTCAAAGAGGAACACAGTGGCCACTAGGCAATTTGATTTGAGCATGGATACTGAGTCTGTTATGATTCTCTTATGGACAAATTGTAGGAGTTTATTTATGACCAAGGCAATATCAGAGTCTCATGTATACCTGAGATCAAGAAATTGCTACATAATACCTAAAGAAAAGGGGGAGAAACACATGGGTTGGCTCAGTTCATTGAGCATCTGACTTCTGCTCAGGTCATGATCTTGTGTTCCTGGGTTTGAGGCCCTGGGTTTGAGTGCTGACAGCTCAGAGCCTGGGGCCTGCTTTGAATTCTGTGTCTCCCTCTCTCTTTCCTCCTCCCTTGCTCATCCTCTGTCTCTTAAAAAAATAAAACATTTAAAAAAAATGTGTTGAGAGGAAGAGGAGCATGGTGGATTTGTTGTTGTTGTTATTTTTTGAAAGAGAGGGAGAGTAAGGAAGAGGGGCAAAAGGAGAGAGAGAAAATCCCAAGGAAGCTCCACACTCAAAGTGGAGCCCAATGCAGGGCTTTATCTCATAATTGTGAGATCCCAATCTCAGTCAAAATCAAGAGTTGGTCACTTAATCTAGTGAGCTGTCCTGGTGTCCCATCAGGATGTAATTTTTTTTTAATAACAGTGTATCTGTTACAGTGTACATTTCCCAGGTTATTAAGTGTTCTTCCTCAGCATGGATTTTATTTGAAGCATGTGTTTTATGAAATGTTTGTATCATAAACTTATTTAATCAATTTCTATACTTTGACTTCCAGATTGTTTTCAATTTTTCACCATGACAATAAATATGATAAATATAAATTTATATAAACTAGAAGGGAAAAAGGCTTTGCTGATATGTCTTCAGAAGAATATTTCATGTATTTATATTTTATTCTTATTTCTGGTATTAATTTTTCAAGGGAGATATTTTTTGACCATTTATATTGCTTTGAAAGTTCCTATTTAACTTGTCCATTCATTGCTTCATACCTATTTATTTATAATGAATAATTGTGTGTGCCTTTTTATGATCTCTATGTTTATTGTAATACTTTGTAAAACAACTAATGGTTAGATGGCTTTATTTGGGGAAATTGAAATGTGCTGCCTTCTGAAGTTACCAGTACTCATAAATTTAATAATTTATTGTCCAAATTTTGAATTACCATAGTTAATAGGGTTTTGGGAATTCAATTAAAACTAGACTAAATAAAATAAGGGGTAAATAAACAGCATCATTAAATAGCTGTTGATAACTGAGTTATCCAAACAGATTTCATCTCCAGGCATAATTTGTCCCCAATCAACAACTAATTCAAATGTCACAGTGGATGGTTTTTACTTGAATCACAGATTTCAGTTAATTTAATAATCACATTAAGTATCTTATTCCATTAAAATTGTGTCTTTGTGATATTTTTTAGTGATTTGGATATAATATAGCTGATTGGACACTTCAGAGGAAGGAAATAGAAAGATCCCCATGATATTTTCACCAAGGCCAAGAATTCCATCCTGAACGTTGCTCATATCTCACCCTGCTGTTATTCTGCCCAACTCCTGCAACTCTCATTTACACTTTACTTTGACTCCCTGTCGTAAATTTTAATTTTCAATTCCTTAAAACATCCTCATCTCAATTGGTGCACTATTTTTGTTCTAGAAACGTTAAGACCTTCTAGAAAATGAAAGCTGTGACATTATTTGACTCTGGCTTTAAGCTGGACACTGATTCTTTAGGCCCTGAGTTTGATGAATTCTTTTCTAATAATCAAATATAATATTTCTTAAAACAACAAAAATAAGTAATATGGTAGACTTTTTCTCTTTTTTCTATTTACTTTTAAATTTTTATTTGACTAATTTCAGGACCAAGTATAAGGAAAAGACTTACATAAAAAGGAATAGAAAGCAATAAGCTTACAGATATGGTTATAACTGTGTGTCATTCCCAGAAAGAAGTTATCACAGGCACTTTGAGTAATGGTTAAGAATAAGGACTCCGGAATTAAACAGCTTTTTTTTTTTTTCCCCTGAACTTACTTCCATCAATATGACAAGAAACAGACTTTGCTCAGATGTGTAATTCTATCTGAGAGATGCGTTTCTAGAAGTAGCACTGCTGAGTCAGGGGGATGGTACATATAGAAATGTAATTGCTATTGCCAAATTACCCTCTGAAGGGATTGCATCAGTTTGTACTCTACCAAGAGTGAATGGATGTGCTTGTTTTCATAAACCCAATACCACTGAGTATTGTAAAACATTATGACTTCAATAGTTTGATCATTGAAAAACCGGGGTCTCTTTGATGGTTATGGCATAATTCCCTATGAATGAAATTATTTTTTTAAGTTAAATTAATCTTGCAGACTTTCTTAGTGCCTTTGAATTCAACCTAAAAAATTATGTAATAAATATATTTGAAGATATACAATGAATAATGCATACAGGGTGAGAAAAGGCATAAACACAACTGAAAGTATTCTTTGTTGTAATAATTTTGAAATAGTGAATGGCATTCATCAATTTTTTAAGTCCTTTAAATTTATACAACTGTTATAAGTTTTCATAAATACCTACTTATATTTATGTTCTGCCTAAATATTATACTTTACTTAATTACCTGAAAGTGGCCAACTTTGAAACAAGGCAACTCTTTCAGGGTTTTGGAAATTTAAGATTTATAAAATATCTTGTCACTTCAAATTAAAGTATAAATGTGATCTTAGTGGCAATACATTCATTTGGAGTACTTTTCCAAGAAGCTTTTGCAATCACTATAAGAAAGAACTTATGAAATGCTATTTTTGAGTAATAGTAACTATGGATGGGGATAACATTTTGGTGAAATAATTTCTATTTTAAAACTAATAAGTTTCCAATCAAATTATTGCTTATCAGAGAGGCACTAATTATTGAGAAAGTAATTAAAGTGGACTTTTAGAAATATTTATTTTTATAGTGTTGGAAGTAAAAGCTTTGAAAATAAATTTTGCTCTAATAATTTTTAAAAAGTCTAATTTATTTAAGAAGGTAAAGAAATCAAGAGTCACATTAAAAGAGTCGCTTGCATGATCTTGCCTAAAATCTTTTTTTTCTCAAGTATATACTCAGGTAAAACCTTGGTTTCCCTATGCTCCTTCGATTAGCAAGGGGGCATTTATCAGGAATTTCCCACAATGCACTTAGTAAAGGGAGTTATACTTTTGAAAAACAGAAACAGAATAAAACTATTTGAAAACTACCTATCAGCTTCACTTGCAAAACTCTCCTGCCCCAGAACTAGTGAGTCTTTTTAGTGTTATTCAAATATAATGCTCCTTATTCATGGAACATTAGGACACTCTTGACTGAACTATATATATTTTCCTTATTTCTTTCCTCACCAGTACCTCCATGCAAAGATAGGAAGAGTATAGAAAAAAACATGAATTTCTTATCTGCCTAATGTTTTCTGTGAGCATTATCAGTGAAACACTTGAAATAAAATATGATGGAATCTGTTGAGTTCAGAAAATTATCTGTGCATTTAATAGCTCTGTGGGATCCTTCTTCAGTGAGCATATTCAGGACTTGATTTGTGAACAAAGTCAGACTTGATTCAGTAAGACTTCCCATAGGAAACTGGGAATGTTAAAGCTAAGTCAACATCTTAATAGGAACACTTGAAGTTACTCTGTAAGCACTGATAGGTTTGCATTCACAGTTATAAATGTATTATTGTCCTTTAATTAAAAGTGGTGTTTTCCTCCAAATACCATTATGTCTTTTTCCCGCTGCTATTTGCTTTACTGTTTTCCCTGGATCACATTATTTCTCTCTATGAGAATATCTCATGTGGTGTGTAAATATGGAATTAACCACCTCCTTCATTTTGAACTAACAGGAGCAGGGTTGTTTCTCTTGCTGGGGCTGGCAAACTTTCTGGAAAGGGTCATATAGTTAATATTTTTGACTTTCCAAGTCCTATGTCTCTGTTGCAGAAGCTTAGCTCTACCATTTTAGCTTGGAATTAGCCAGATATGAGATGTAAACAAAGGGGAGTGGCTGTATTTCATTATCACTTTATTTCTAGAAATAGGCAGAGAGCCAGGTTTGACTCGTGGGCCTTAGTTAGTTTGCTGACCTCTGTCTACTTCTAACCCAATATACTAAAGTAGTAAATCAATCTCAAATCTTTTAAGGGAATTAGTAACTTTAAATTTAGGCTTTCATGAGGGCGTGGAGTAGAATATCTTGAAACTTCTCCATATGCTGTTTTGCAGCCCAGTGGCTTAGAGGTCATAGAGAGAGATTTTCTATCTGAAAGACGCAGTGCACTTGGATGAACACTAACTGCAGCCGCCCCTTTTATCAACATTTAGTGAATTTGGAAGAAGGGACGCTGTGTTTACCTACTCAATGTCCATTCCACCCTCTCTCCTTACTAACAAAACCTGGATTTATTTGAGGGGTGACCATATGCCTAGCTAAAAACCTGGATTCGCCATACTCCTTATTTAAATGCTAATAGCATGTAACATCCTTCTAGCAAATGATATGCAACTGAAATATACTTGGTGCAGCTTCCAAAAGCGGTTGTTTATAGTAATTTTTAAAAAGTACAGAATCAGCTTTTGCCCTTAGCTCTCTTTTCTTCCTACCTGGAATGCAGTTTTATACCTTATATTTGTAAGTTATATTGCATCCAGGATGATAAAGCCATGTGTTTAAGTTGGAGGAAACTAAAAGTTCAAAGGAGATTGGGCTCTGGCCATTCTAGAGAAGGTTATAAGTACTGTCATATACACTTGAGTATGGATTCTTGGATTAGGGTAAACATTTTTTTAATTTTTTTAACATTTATTCATTTTTCAGACAGAGAAAGAGAGAGCATGAGTGGGGAAAGGGCAGAGAGAGAGGGAGACACAGAATCCGAAGCAGGCTCCAGGCTGTGAGCTGACAGCACAGAGCCTGATGCGGAGCTCAAACTCACAGACTGTAAGATCATGACCTGAGCTGAGGTTGGACGCTTAACTGACTGAGCCACCCAGGTGCCCCAAGGGTAAAATTAACCTTATTGGATTAAGTCACTGCAGTCAGTGTCTAACACACACCACCCAACTGAATACCCTAGCTTTAAAATATCATCTCTATTTATTGTGTAAGAGTAACGTGATCAAAAATTCAATTTTACACCAGAGTCTAATTTCATTAATGTCTCATTTCTGTTTCTATCTTTTTTTAAATAGCCTCTTCTCAAAGACAGTTCTATTTCAATATAGCATTTGGTTAGGAAATGGAAGAAATCTCAAAAACACTTTCCGTGTTCTAAGACGGTATTCATTTGCAGGTATGTTCAGATTAAATAATTCTGCCTGCAGTGCTCTCACTGGTGTCACTGACCCTCAACTAGGGTATGAACGAGTGGGAGGAAGAAGTAGAAATTGAAAGAGCTTTTAAAAATCAATATAATGGTAGGTTGTACAAGATGCTGAAATAGAAGGAGTTGCTCTTAAAGAAGCAGTGGAGTAGCTGGGTCACAGTGCATCAGGTCAAGTTTTCCTTAGGAACTGCTAAATGAAGATGGGATCACGACAGCAACCACACAGTCTTCTGGGAAGGCAGATGTTTGTCATGGGATTCTCGTAAGATTTGCTTCTTAGAATCTTTGGGCTCAGTGCACATCATTTATTTCCTAAAACTTTCCCACAAAGAGTGTGATTCTCATGGTCTTTAAAAATAAACAAAATATTCCCTTAAAAGACTCGTTCCAGTCCATACATGACTAGGAATGCCAGAGACAGAAATGAACCTCACACAGGAAAATATCCTAAACACATTTGATACTTTAACTCATTAACCCTTTGATACCTATTCTAACTTTACATTTTGACACTTGGAAGTGTTTCTAAAGGAAAGAGATTTGTAAAATTTACTTGAACATTTTTTGGGCACAAATAATACTTTTTGAAGACAAATTATAAATAATTTGCATACTAGACTGTAAAAATGTATGAAACATTCTGACACTGTCTACTTTATCTCTAAGGAAACACAGTTTTGAAACCCTGTCGCGTGAGGAAAGGTGTTCGGATTTTCTTATTCCACATTCTTGTGTTTCTTATGTTGAATTTATTTACCATGCCATGCATGGACTATGATGGGGTACAAAATTATTTGTATGCAATCTTTTTAACTATGTATTAGTCTAAACAAATGTTTACACAAGTCATAACTTTAATTAATGAATTTTTATTTGTCCATTCCAGAAATGCTGGATTTCTCCAAACCTAGACATACTTGCTGCAGACACTTAATGTGTGCAGAAACATATTAGAATTAATGCTATTCTCATATGGCACATGTGTTCTTATCATGCTGTGAACATGGAGAAGGGTGGGTTTAAAAGCTCCTGGGCTTTTACTACTAAACAGTCTGAAAAGCGACTTGCATTTACTCGTCACCAAAGCACTTCCTTTATAACGCTGCTCATCATTTCACAACAGATACTAGAGATATGGATGTCGTTATCTTATTGGCTATATTCTTGCCTGATATATAATATGACTTACAAAAGTACTAAAACCTTTATGCCATGGTACAGCAGATAAATAAACCTTACAATTAAAAACTCAGTAAAAGGTTCGTGTCTGGTGCCACAGCTGACTTGGATCCTGACCGTAACAGCTAGAGGATAGAAAGAACTTCTCAGAAGAAATGGAAATACCAGAAGTATCTATTTTGCTGTTTGAGGACTTCTCAGGGAATCCTGGGCCTTGGAAGGGGGTGGCATGGTGGCCTGCCATGGGTACATACCTAATACACCTAAGTATATTCCCCTCCTTCAGCCACAGAGAGATCTTGGGTAATTTGGGGTGGGTCTTTTATAGTAACCACATTTTCAGATAATTTTAGAATCTAAAAACATCCCCAAACTCACACTTAAATGGTGTCTTCACACTTGACTGTGTCTCTCCTGAACGTTGGGCTTAGCCAGTTAAAGAGTCCAGAAATGAGCCTCACAAGGAATCTCTAGGTCCTGATCGTCGAAGCACAGTGGGCTGACCATCAGCAATTAGTTTGAGAGCCCAGCAACTCCTATTTTAGCAGGGATATGAAGAATCCTCCAGATGCTATTATAAAGCATTTAACTTAGCACTTGTGAAGAAATGGGTGGAAGCCGACTAGTGACTCCAGAATCATCTTTTCTCACCTGTTTTTGGCTTGCTTATGGCTCTGTTGGTCCTTGGAGGAGTAAATGCTATCAGAGGGAATATGTGCAGATCCAATCATTCCAGAAGATAGCAGGAAACTCATCCTGGTGAGTGGCCCAAACTGTATCTTCTAAGGTGGGAGACCTTAAAATATTTTAGTATGTTTCACTATCTGTGTTTGTATGACTACCACATCACATTAAAAAATGATGTGTAAAAAAGCAGAAAGTCCCATTTCAGTCTACAAAATTCTTCTGAAAAGTAATTAAGACTTTTTATATAATTTAATTCTTATATCTTGATCATACAACAGTATGATCTTTCAAATTATGCCCTATCCCATTTAAGATTATTGTTAACTTATAAATGCATCCCAAATCATTTTAGTAAAAACATTTCCAAATAATGAACAATATCTCAGAACTGGATAGACTTTAAATTTCACAAAATGAAGCTATTAGAAATATCTTGAATTTTACATAAACTTTTCTGACTTTTCCTTACTTTTATGAAGATCAGACATTCTGTTTTCAAGTCACAGTTCTTTTCTTGGTGTCTACTTTGGTGTGGATCCTGCCATTTAACCTCCTATGTTTGTTTCTTTGCCTCTAAAAGGAGGTTAATAATTTTGACCTTTTGCATTGGGGTTTTGCTCCTCTGTGAAGAAAAACATTAATGCCAGCAAAGTACCTTGGGATCTATGGGTGAAAGTACAGGAATGGAAGGAATTATTCTATTTAAGAGAGGGGAAAAGTATATATGCTTGAGTAAATGTGTTTCACATGTGCTGTTCTGCTCCACTGAGGGTGAACGGAGAGGGGTTACCAGAGTGGGCAGATGCTCACATGCATATTCTGACTGGTACGCAATAATAGTGGTGATTTTACCATTCCGAGCACATAGAGACTCACTGACCTGATCAATTTGCCTCTTCATTTATTTATTCACGGCTGAAATCCACTTGCAATGTGTGTGCCAAGCATTCATGTTAGCAGGTAGGGAAATAAAGATTGCTTAGTTTGTGCTTTTAAAATGAAGCTAAGAAGAAAATTTAATTCCAGAGATTTCATAAATGTGTTTTAGCAAATATATCTCCATAAGCCTCATGGTACTTATTGTTGAGAGTGAACGAAACACCTTGTGAAACTGGAGAAGATATGTGAGGGCTGCTTTATTTCCTTTAACTTGACCCCTGTACCTGTCCTCTATTAAATTGCTTTTGATCTGGGCAAGGACCATGGCAGGTAGCCTCTCTTCAGGAGAAGGAAGACCATCTGCTCTGCAATCTCTCTCTTAGATTCATTCCTTTGCAAAATAACAAGGACATGAAGTAGACGTCCCCATTTCCCTACAGGAAATACTTTTACCTCTTTCCTGCTTGAGATCCATTTTGGATAATACAAATACCCAAGAGCAAGCTTTAAATAAGATTTATCAAAGAAAGAGTCTGCCAACTAATCACACTTGAATCCAATATTTTATAATTTTTTTTGGGAGTGACATATGATCTTGGACTTACAGAAAATACTCATTTCAATTAAACACTATAAATTGTTCAAGACGGGGTGAAAGACGGTACCCAGCCTCCTTCCTTTTTCTGTCATCTCCTTTAGAAAAGACGACACCTACCAGTTTTGTAAAATCTAGATGAAAACCACTCAAACCCCATTGTCAGGTAAATCAGGGGCTTTTTATTGACACTGCTCCCCACATTTCCATAAAATCTGACCATTCCTTTCCTCTAAGAGTGATAATAGTTTAGACTCAGTGAGCATTTGCTATGTATCAGGTGCTGTGCTCAGTGTTTTACTTTTATCCACTCAAATACTAATTCCAGGAACTGTACATGATGAATAGTAATAGTCTACCAGTCTACTAATGTGTAAACTGAAGTTCGGGAAGATTGAGTAACCGTAGAGACTCAAAGCTAGTAAGTGACAGAGATAGTATACAAACTCAGGTCTGACTGATTTTGGAATCCTTCTTTTAACCCCTACACTGTATTGTCTACCATCCAACACCTCTGGAAAGCAGACACTTCATTTCATTCCCCCCTATTATTAGATGCTATTCTCTGTCTTTCTTACCGCCCATCTCAGAGGGGTTCAGACTCACCTGCTGTGATCTATTCACCCCAAGTCATTAACCATTACTGATCTTTCTACAATTCTTTGTAAATGTGTGAGATAACATTTTTTGTCCTGAAATATGTTTGTCATGTATTGTTCTCAATAAGAACTGTCTACTGTATACTCTTAAAGAACTTGTGCTTTTTCCCACCTGGATTGTCTTCTGTTTAAATTGAGTAAGATTATTGACATTTGAGCACATTCCATTGTTTAAATAAGTAGACATGAGATGAAAAGTAGAAACTTGGGAAACCTCAAGCTAAAATATGAAGTTGGCAAAATTTGACCCATAGGTTCTCGGGAAGATATCCTTATCTGTCCAGTTCTCTTTTCATTAGACAAGTCAACAGTTGGAAGGGTCTTTTATAAGAGGCCTCGTCACCTCGGTGTAACCTTTTCCAGGAACATGCATTTGCGATTAGCATTCTGTTGTTTGGTGGACGGTCATTAAAAACTCCTATCATAATTATGGATTTAACTTTTTCTCCTTGCATTTTTATCCATTTTTGCTGTGTGTATTTTGAAGTTTTGTTATTGGGCATAGAAACATTTAGGCTTATTTTGTCATTTTGACTTATTTACTCCATATCATTATGAAATACCCCTTTTTTATTCCTAGTAATACATCTACTCTAAAATCTTCTTTGCTTTATAGTGATAGAGTCCTTCTGGCTTTATTTCACTGGTGTTGGCATGGTAAATCTTTTTATGTTCTTTTAAACCATCGTAGCTGTATTTTAAAGTTTGTTTTTGTAATCAACATATAATTGGAGCTCACTTTTTTTTTAATGTTTATTCATTTCTGAGAGAGAGAGAGCACAAGCCAGGGATGAGTAGAGGGACAGGGAGAGACACAGTATCCAAAACAGGCTCCAGGCTCTGAACTGTCGGCATAGAGCCCCATGCGAGGCTTGGACTCATGAACCATGAGATGGTGACCTGAGCCAAAGTTGGAAGCTTAACCTACTGAGCCACCCAGGTGACCCGGGAGCTCTGCTTTAATCCAACCTGATACTCTTTAGCTTTCAATTCCGTGTTTTTTAACCATTTACATTTAATTTGATTAACGATATGTTTAGATTTTAGTTGTCACCTTGCTATTTGTTTTGTAACTGTCCCATTTATTTTACCTTACTGTTTTACTTTTTCCTAGCTTCTTTTGGATTGAGTAAATGTAATGATTTCCTTTTATCTTCTTTGTTATTCTCTAAGCTAAAACACTAAAAAAACATAAGTTTTATCAGACTTCTGGTTGCCATAGGGTTTATTGTCCACTTTTTATTATAATCTGCCTTCAATTGTTATTCTACCATTTCAGTATTGAATATGACCTTTTAACATATTTCTCCCTTCTCGGATTTTTTGCTATTGTTGTCAAACACTTTATTTATAAGTTTGTTATAAATCACCCCAAACATAGCCCTTGTTTTTGCTTCTGTGGTCTAAATACATTTAAGCACTAAGAAATGTGTCTTATTTATCCTGTAGTTACTATTTCTGGTGTGTTCTTTTGTGCATACACACATTTCATTCTGGTATTATTTTTCTTCTGCCCAGTGATATTCTTTAATGTTTCTTATCCTGTGGGTGTGCTGAGGTATTCTTTCAGTTTTTCATGTCTTAAAATATCTTTATTTCACCTTCTTACTTAAAAAGATATTTTCACTAAATATAAGCTTTTATTTTGAGAAGTTTTTAAAATTTTCTTCCAGAAATGTAAATGTGTAGCTCCCCTGTATTCTCACTTGTATTGTTTCCAAGGATTCTTTTGCCATCTTTGTTATGTTTGTTATGTACAGGAATATGTCATTTGTCTTTAGATGCTTTTATAATTTTTTTAAAAATTATAGTTTATTTTTGAGACGGAGACAGAGCATGAGTGGGGGAGGGTCAGAGAGAGAGGGAGACACAGAATCTGAAACAGGTTCCAGGCTCTGAGCTGCCAGCCCAGAACCCAATGCAGGGCTCAAACCCACGAATCAGAGATCATGACCTGAGCCAAAGTCAGATGCTTAACTGACTGAGCCACCCAGGCACCCTGTTAGATGCTTTTTAAAATTCCACTTTTTTGGGATGCCTGGGTGGCTCAGTTAAGCATCTGACTTTGGCTCAGGTCATGATCTCACAATTCCTGAGCTCCAGCCCCATGTCCAGCTCTGTGCTGACAGCTAGCTCAGAGCCTGGAGCCTGCTTCAGATTCTGTGTCTCCCTCTCTCTCTGCCCCTCCCCCACTAACACTCTGTCTCTCCTTTTCTCAAAAATAAATAAAACATTTAAAAAATTTAAAAAACAATTCCACTTTTTTGACTGATTGATAATAACAAGCATTGCTATAGTTTTCTTCATGCTTCTTGCACTTGAGAAGTTCGGAGATCTGTGGGGTTTTAGTTTTCAGGAAATTTGGAAAATTTTCACCCATTATATTTTCAAATACTCCCTCTTCCTTCTTCAGACTCTAACTGCACAATTGTCCAGCTGATCGTCCTCTATTATGTACTTTTTGAGCACAGTGATAATTGTCTCAATGTACTTTTCTGCCAATTCTAGCCTCTGTGTCAGTTCTCTATTGGTCTTGGTTGATTATTTTCCTCATTTTAGGTGATGTTTTCTTGATAATCTTTGTATGCTGATAATCTTTGATTGGATGTCAGATGTTATTAATTTTTCCTGTTTTTTGCTGAATATTTTTACATTTCTATAAATTTATTTAAATTTGCTTCTGAAATGCAGTTAAGTTACTTATGGTCAGGTTTACATTTGTAGTTCTTGCTTGTATGATTTGTTAAGCAAATCCAAAGTCGTGCTCAATCCACAGCAAATTATTCTCTACTGAAGCAAGATTTCCATGAAGTCCATCCTCAGTGTCCCATGAGTTTTTTCAGTTTTATTGGTGAGAACAGGCACTAATCCTGACCCTGTATGAGTGCCAGGCATTACTGCCATTAATTCTTTCAGGTGGCCCTTTTCTTGGCTTGGAGTAGTTTTTTTTCACATACATGTGCTGCAATTCAGTGTGCCAAAAATTTGAGGGGATCCCTCTGTAGATCTCTGTTTGTTTGTTTCCGTGTGCAGCCTTGTGCACTCAACATTTGCTAAGCCAAATCTATGTCTGGATGTCATTAAACAAATCTCCTCCAGTTTTCTGTGTTCCTCAGATACATGTTAACTTTGCTGACTTCCTTAACACAACAAATCTGTACCCACCCCCATGTATCTTCCAAAGCATCTTGTGTATACCTCTATTTAGAAACTCAACACTATCTTATAAAAATACCTATTCACCTGTCTGTCTCCCTTGAAGGGAAAATTATTGATTTGACAACTTTATATCCATGTTATGTGGTAGTAGTTGACAATATTTGTTGTTGGGTGGATAAGACAGAATTCTCAATCATTTATATAACTCAGAGATAAAGGTCCAGTCCTGGAACCTGGAAGGCAAATGAAAGAAAGAGTTAAGCCTGGAAGTTTAAAACAAAATTCCAGGAATGAGAGTCAAGTGTCAGTTGTGAGTAAGTGAATAAATTTCCTCTCCTAGGCTACTCAGGTTTTACATACAAGTTATATCAAACATTAAATAAAGTATAGAATATTTGGGGGCACTTGAGTGGCTCAGTCAGTTAAGTGTCCGACTGCAGCTCAGGTCATGATCTCATGGATTATGGGTTCCAACCCCACATCAGGCTTTGTGCTGACAGCTTAGAGCCTGGAGACTGGTTCAGATTCTGTGTCTCCTTCTCTTTCTTCCCCTCCCCAACTCACACTCTGTCTTTCTCTCTCTCAAGAAATAAATAAATATTAAAAAATTTAAAATATATATGTATGTTATAGAGTATTTTATGTTCAGTAGAAACTGAGAGTTAAAAACAATTCTCTCTCCTCTTTACTTAAGTAGCCATCTTCTCTCTTTGACACAGTTGAACTTCATTTTATGTGGGCTCTTAAATTGTGTAGAACAATTTCCAAAAGGTCTTTGCTCACAAGGCAAGCTTTCACTTCAAAGACTAGGTTATTATGTATATGGGGGCTGAAGAAGTGTGAGTAGGAGGAGAAGTATAAATGAAGATTTTAAAAGCTTCTCTCTGTTTTCTGACCATGGCTGTCCCTTAAGGCTTAGACACTGCTACTTATGAGCTCTAGAGACTAGAGAACTGTTGATCCTTTTTTTTTTTTTAAAACATTGGCTCNATTTTATTTCTTGAAATTTTCTTTTTTTTTAATCCTCTGAAGCATTTGTCAAAAATTGAATGCAGATTGACTCCACTATTTCCCCTGTGGCTGTTTCTAGTTCTGTGAAACTCTTGTTCATTGTGCTTAGAATATTCTCTCTTTAAAATGTTGGTCCTGCCTCCTTCTTCAGATACCTGGCCCGGATGTGATTATCTGGCCACCATCTCACATAAGCATGTTCCCTTTCAGGAACAAAGTTAATGACCATTAAAGGTTTGGACCCTCACTTTATGGGTGGGCAGTAGTCTGCTACAGCATTATAACCTCACATGATAGCTATGTGGTTTTTCCCATTTCTAGGAAATATCTTCTAGACTAGATCTGGAAAATGAAAACAAATTAAAAGGTTATAGATTTCAGATGGTTTAAAATAATTTTGTATGGGTTAAGAGAGACTAATCTTCAAATATATTCTCAATTCAGGATTAAGTGCCAAACTTCAAGATGTCATTTGATTGTGACTGTTCCTCAATTTGTTCAATATCATTAGGTGTGCTTAGTGGCAAATTCTCAAGTAGAAATCCAAACAGGTAATGAGTAACATCCAATTTGCATGTAAGCCAATTGTTTTAGAGAAAAGATTAATTAAAAGAAGTGGTAAGTTAATTTAAATCAAGCAAAGCCAAGCAAGCATCTTCCCTGTGTTAAAATCCCTGACCCATTTTTATCTTCTTGGATACAGTATATAAATCTTCATTGGATAAATATCTACACCAGAAAAAAAAAAAG
Organism: Crocuta crocuta; assembly: GCF_008692635.1. Lineage (NCBI taxonomy): Eukaryota > Metazoa > Chordata > Mammalia > Carnivora > Hyaenidae > Crocuta > Crocuta crocuta. Next base: position 3,161,340 of record NW_027530502.1, read on the forward strand.
AGTTAAGAATCACATTTAGAGCTTTGAACTGAATATTTCCCGATAACAGATGTTCTTAAATCAAACAAGCTCATTTCACCCAGTATATTTAATAGTGTCAGTTTGCGTGCATAAGACTAAGCATGTTTTACATGTGAGAGTGCTGAGGGCAGTGGGGAAAGGAAAGTGTACCCCATAACCTCTTCTCCCTTCACACTCATTATCTACCACACATTTAGCCATTTATGTTTTCACAGGCATATAATTATTGCACATATTATGTAGCCACAGTGGTCCCAACAAGCACTGGGGTTCAGGTTGGCAGCACATTTCGGTAGTGATCGTGACAAGCTTTGATAAATAAGCCAGTCGACAACTAACTTTATCTTGGAGAAGAGAATAAACACCCATGGAAAAAATGCTTTACCCTCTCTATCCAGAAAGTCACCGGTGCACCCAAGACAAAGTTTAATAAGGAGCCTTATGGATAGAAAATATATTAGTTATTTATAGTACCCTTTCTCTTTTTCTTCTTTGTCCCTAGAGACTGAAAGAATTAAAGCAACGGGAATTTGCTCGAAACGTAGCTTCCAAGTCATGGAAAGATGAGAAGAAACAAGAAAAAGCACTTAAGCGGCTTCATCAGCTGGCCGAGTTAAGGCAACAGTCTGAATGGTAAGAATTAGAGGTATCTCAGATGGTTCAAAACTCTCTTCAAAAAAAAAAAAATCTCTTCAGTCATTGGGGAAATGTCAAGATAAATTTATTTGATTCACTGTCACATGGAAACAAATTATATTTAATCAAAAGACATGTTTGAGGGCAAGTGTTTTAATAGTTAAAGGCTGATAAATTAGTAACTTTGGTATCTGACTTTTTTCCTTTCCAATGTTAATTTTATGTGCTCTTTCATGAAATGATCTAAGAATGATCCTAATATACTAGCACATATTCTATCCAGCTGATTTAAAAGGGCCCATATAGCTCTTTAGTAATTATTTTAAGTTTTGTAATAATAAGTTTATTTTATTTTTTTGTAATACTAATTTTAAAAACCTTAAGTAACAGTGCATCTTTTAGGGGAGGAAATAAATCTGTGCATTTCCCCATACATACCTATACCTAGAACAAATGACACTATCATTGTCTAGATGCCAAAAAAAGAAAATAAAAGATGTAATGAATGCAGTTAAATTTACCAAACACTGCCAGCTAAATTGATAATTATAACATGTGTATACTAATACATTCTTGTAGCTAAAAAATAGCTGTTTTACATAAGCTTAGAACTGCTGAATGTTTCAAAATGAGATTGTTACCTGGAACTCAATTAAATTTGCAGATTATGATTTGTGTTCATATGAATCATAATGTAAAACACCTAATGTAGCTAATTAATGAAGTTGGCAGCAACCTAGTGAATTGTGAAATTTATAGCTCTTTGCCACAATTTAAACCCGTGTTGAAATAAAACAGAATGCAATAAATTTGAGAATGAATGATTCAAATAATTGAGAACCATAAAATATTACACCTCAAATTTTATTCTAAGAAAATATGTATTTTATTTATTTTAAGGATCAATTTATGATAAAAAAAAACACAGTATTCACCTTACATATATTCATGTATTTGTACCACTATCTTAGAATAATTTAATTAACTCAAGAAACTACATAGAAGATAATCCTATTAAAAATAAGTGAGAAATTTGGTATGAAGAAACAATAAAGTTTGGAAAGCCATGTATCCAGAAGTGAGGTTACTATAAAAATGCCTGCTCGGAGGTCATTATAATCGTAGAAATGAGACACACATCTAGTGCTGAGCTTTTGACACATTGTCAATAAGATATCAAATTGTCCTTGTCAAAATAGAACTTAGAAGGAAAAGTCTAATGATAGTTATGATAGCATGCAGGGGAAAAAATCTGAGGAATATGTTAATTCTTGAGTGATTTATTATGATATTATTATGAGATTATAAAAAAGGGGGCAAACCTTACTATAGAGAGACAACATTTAGATAGGTCCTCTCAGGCCATATATCAAAAACTCTTAGTAGCCTTAATAAATATATATTTTTGGGGAGCCTGGGTGGCTCAGTCAGTTGAGCATCCGACTTCGGCTCAGGTCATGATCTCACGGTTCGTGGGTTCGAGCCCCGCGTTGGGCTCTGTGTTGACAGCTCAGCCTAGAGCCTGTTTCAGATTCTGTGTCTCCCTCTCTCTCTGCCCCTTCCCTGCTCATGCTGTCTCTCTCTCTCTCTCTCTCAAAAATAAACAAAATTTTTAAAAAATTAAAAAAAATAAACGTATATTTTTTATTATTGGAAAGTTGTCATGCTTCTACATTTCTACTCACTTATTACATATTTTCCTTGGGAGAAATAGAAATGGTGATGATTATGATGCTTTTGTTTAAAAGTTCTGAGTTTGCCACGCTACCCATGAAGTGTCTTCCAAATTAAAAAAATGAAAAATTCTACTAGTTAAGGTTGAGCTGAAATTGTACTAACTAAACAAACAGAAACTCAAGCACATTCCTTACAGGATAGACAGAAACTCTAGGTTCCATTTTTTTCATATTGTTAGGGAAATGATAGGTGTTTAGTTTTTCACATGCAAAACTTGAAACTAGGAAAATTATTGCATTCTTTTCTGCTACATGTCCTCTGCCCTCCAGATAATTGTTCTCTTTGTTTAAGCAGCCTCATGGCCTAAAGGAAGTCACTTAATAGAATTATTTAATATTTTCATTTTGGCAGCTGAATTGAAAAATGGAAGTAAGAAATAAAATGAAAAAGAAAAAAAAAATGTGCTTTATCCCTCTCCTGAAAAACTTTTCTCTGTCCATGATTCTCCTAACAAGGGCTTGGTTCTGATGGTAGGGCTTCTTGTAGGATGGTTCAGATAACAAGAAAATTCTCCTATGATTCTACAGAAGAGAGAGGAGAATTTATTAGTGATAAGAATATTGGAATTGGACTGATGAAAATAAATAATGGCAGAAAATTGTTGATGAATCTTATAAAGGACAGTCAACTTTGGCCATTTAATGGGAAAAGCAACCCAACCTGGTTCCTTAGGAAGCCCAGTTACTAAATGGGGGTAGAGAGTCATTCTGTTTCTAAACTTCTGCTATATGTAAATCTAAGTATAGTGCATATTGATATGGACTTTTTTCCAAATTTCAAAAATTATAAGATCACTGACTTTGAGAATATAAGAGATGGATAATGTTATATCATTTAAAGAAAATAAGTATCAAACATATTTGATATGTTTTTTTTTTCCTGTTTGGAAAGTATACTTTTGCACAGAAGATAATTAAATTGTGCATGGATTTAGTTGTCAAGAATTAGAGTTTGGGGAGAGCTATTAGAATGGACAATCTATTAATAAGTAAGAAGGGGCTAACTTTATAGTCACTTTTTTATTATAAATAAAAAATAATTAGGTAGAAAATATAGAAAGAAACTAAAGAAGGTTCTAGAGAAAAGAGTGAAATCGTAGGATATAACTATAAAAATTAAACTTTAATTATGTTAAAAGACACAAAATAGTATTAAAATAATAGAATTGAAAACCACAAAGATAGAAAATTGGGATTTTTCAAAGTAATAAAAATTAACTAGATTTATGATAAGGGAACTTAAAGTTTAGAAAGCAATGAGATAAAGAGTTTAAAGCATAAACCCTAGAGGTAGAAAAGATTAATAATGAGAATAAAATGCTAAAACTTGTGAAAAATATAATCATAAATATAGGTTGGATTGTACAGTAAGAACAAGAATTAAGGATAAGAAGAGCAAAATATAATACAAAAACAAGAGGAAAGATGCTTAAAAATATTGGAAAGAATACAAAAGAGAGAAGCTTGCACTTTAGAGAGATAAATGGTCAAATAAAGCAACCATACAGAAAAGAACATTTAGACTAACATAAATCAAAGCAAGAAGATACACAAAACAGTGCCAGGATAATAAGCAAAAATATTATCAAGGAAAAATATACAGAGATAATATAAAAATAGTAACATCTGTGTCATAATGGAATCATGAGAGGCAGAATGCTGATCTCCATACACCAGGCTTTTGAAATAATTTCTGCTAAGTGCAGATAATATCAGATTAATTGACATTCCTAGAGAAGGTAACTTAACAGGAGTATAGTTACTACTGAATCGAAAGTGTAGCCACAAATATAAAAAAGAAACTCTTTGGCACTGAAGCAAAATTCCGAGCTGCAGATGTTTCTGCTGTTTAACCTTCTATCCACAGACTGCAGGCATTTTAAAAGACCAATAACTACCGTTAAGCTCTGTGCTTTCTGTTTTCCTTTATGTTTAAAAGTAATACTGAATAAGCCATACACTATATTAGCATGTTCCTTTCCATTCCTCATATCAAGTATGCCTCAATAACCTCTCTAAAGAACATTGAAAAAATGATTTAAAAAAAGAAGATTAATGTGATGATTAAGAAGAAAGATTTCATTATGAAACAGTTACTGGAAATTTTCTGAATTTATTTTCCACAGGATTCAAGGGAACAGTATAATTCTAAAGTGACAGCCATTAGTTTATGAAGAAGGAACAATGTGAAATTATTAAAAAGCGAACAGTGGCTGAAACTATTGTAAATTAAAACCTATATGGGCATAGTAAATGAAAGATTGGATATTGTAAAAAACTGAAACAGCAAAACAGAAATTAAAAACAAGAAATTCCTTCCAAACTAGAGAAATAAACTAAAGACACTAAAGTTTGGAGATAAATAACACCTACAGGATATATTCAGGAGAGCCAACACACTTAACGTAAGTTCCGGCATAAAAAGCTAAGACAGGGAAGAAGCAATAATCAGAGAAATCAGAGAAGAAAATACAACTGAGCTAAAGAAGTTGAATTGAAAGTGCCCAGCAGTACTAGTGAAAATTAACCCAAAGAAATCAATCTGTAACTCTGGTCTGGTTACAGACCAGATATGTATATATATCATCTCTATGTATATATATCATCTAATATCTATATAATATCTACATATATCTATATAGTCTAAAATAAAAACATATTGTGGATAGTAATTATAATAAAAATATAAGTTGTAAATATTATAAATGAAAAAGAAAATTACAAATCACACAAGTGCACAACATATTCCTTTCAAAAACAAGTGAAGGGAGACTTAAGTATTTTTCTGCGGTATGAAACATGTAGCAAGACAAGGAAACAAAGTACAATAAAACCTTGCATTGCAGGCAGTTTGTTCTACAAGTGTTCTGTAAGATGAGGAAAAATTTTTAATAATTTTAACTTGATAAACAAGCAATGTCTTTCAATATGAGTAGTACCTGATGCCAAATGTCACATGATCAAAACTGAGCCAATGGTTCTTAAAATTCGCTTTGATATATAATTGCATTTGATTACAAGCATGTTTTTGGAATGAATTATGCTCGCAAACCAAGGTTTTACTTATATGAGATGTGGTGGATAAAAAGAATGTGATTCCAGAGTTCTGTGCTGATTAGCCAAATAACGTCATAGGTGAAGGCAACAAGAAATAACTTCTCAGAAAAGGGTTCAGAAAACATACCTCTCCACTAGAAGTTGATCTACATAGGGAAAAGCTATCAGATTTTTAGTATTCTTTACGCAAGTAACAAATGAGTGAATATAATAAAATAAAAATCTAAACTAGAAAGAAGCAAACAGACACATATCCAAACATGTAGATAAAGAAAAAGAAAAGGGAAAGGAAAAGGAAAAGAAAGCTATGTTAGAGCAAATGATCAGATAAATGATGTGTTTTCTGGTGCCTTCCCCCTTACCACCCACCCAAGCTTTCTTTTGTAGTAGTGACTTTAAGGTAGAACATAAAAGAGACCATTTTAATCTAAAGAGTTTCATCTCTTATGTGTATTGCTATTTCCAGTTCTCTGATTGATTTAAAAATTAGGCTCAGCAGAATCAATAGTCTTTACCAAAGCTGTTAAAAAATAAAACAAATATATGCAGAAAGGTAGAAAGAAACTGTTTGGGTGAATAAGATGCAAAATAAAAGATTTCAAATAATTGAGATACTGAGATGGCTTGTAGATGTGTGTTCCTTCTTTATGCATTTGTTATAATTGGTCAAAATAGTGATAAGTCATAAAGAAGGAAATAGCCACACTGTTTCCAAAGGAAGCAAACATGAAGGAATTTTAAAACCGAGGCAATAAAAATTATGAAATGGTAGCACTTATATATAAAAGGAAATTAAATATATATTTTTATACACTGGAAGTGACTTTTAATTCCATTTTATTTCTTATTTAATGTGAAGTCACTGATTGAAAAACTCTTTGTGAAAGAATGTTAGATCTATATGAAAAAAAAAAAGAAGATAGGTTCTGAAGGACATATATTGGGATGTAAATGCATTACTTTGTTTTCTTTTGCAGCACTAGCATAGATAACCACCTGCTACTGCTTCTTGCTAATTTCAAAAGAGCACACTTTAGTGATGCATTTTAGAAATGGCCTCTAAGAAACATAAATATACTGAGTTACATAAACACAGTGAAATGGTGATATTCCAATAGACATAGCTTGTAGATAGCATAACTCATCATAGAAACACTAAGAAATGTTCACAAATAGATAAGATTTGAAATCTAATTTAAATATTTATTGTGTCTACAGTGTTTCTGGAAATGGACCAGCATACAAAGCTCCCAGGGTAGCCATAGAAAAGCAACTCCAGCAAGGGATTTTCCCAGTTAAGAATGGCAGAAAGGTATCATGCATGAAGAGCGCTCTTCTCCTTAAAGGAAAGAATCTTCCCAGAAGCATTTCTGATAAACAGCGGTCCACCATGCAAAATCGACACCAGTTACAAGTGGACAAACGTTATTTATTCAGAAATCGGGTACCACAGACATCTTTGGACCTCAACAATGCAAATCACAGGACAGGAGTATCATTTTCTTTTTCCAAAAAGGTACATCTAAAATTAGAGTCTTCGGCATCAGTTTTCAGTGAGAACACAGAAGAAACTCACGATTGTAACAAGTCACCCAGCTATAAAGCAAAACCAACTGCAGAGAAATGTAAGTGCCGCAGGTTTGCAAGTGAGGATGTACCTCTCACTAAGGAAAAAGATATAAACATCACACCAAGCCATCTGGAACATGTTTTACACAATACCTTCGCCATCAGCTCTCAAATCGTTCAAGACAAAAATGACTCTATTGATGAAACACAGGAAGATTCAATTGGCATTCGTGCTTCATTCTCTCAATCTAATATTCATCTTGCAGATGTGGCTTTTGCTCCTTGCAGCAGAGAAAAAGAAAGTCGAAGTACATTGAAGAACACTTCAGAAAACTGCATTAATCACTCATGCCAAGCAAATGCTTCCTCCAGCTCACCAAACATTTACAGGCACAGTGATGCCAGGATATTTGGATGTCTGGATGAGTGTCCATCACTGGAGCCAAGTAAGCAAAACAGTACAGTGCACCTGAATCCCAACTCCAGAATGGAGAAGAGAGAAGAATCTTTAGATGAAACAGAAAGAGTTAGCAAAAATGCACCAAGGCTTGTAAGAGAAGCGTGTCCCCATGATGTGAAGTCTAAACCATTGCCTTTTCTCCATGTACAAAGTAAGGATGGCCATACCACTCTCCAGTGGCCCACGGAACTTTTGCTCTTTACAAAAACAGAGCCCTGTATCTCTTATGGATGCAACCCATTATATTTTGATTTTAAGCTTTCTCGGAACACAAAGAGTGACCATGATTCAGAGGACTTAAAAAGAGAATTGATTAAGGAGCCCTCAGAAATGAAGACTAAAATAGAGAGCCAAGTCTCAGGTTTAATCAAAGACAAACAGAAACTGATCCAAGAAAATGATCAGTCTCTGAAACCAAAGATGATGATAGCTAATCCAGATTGGGAAAATTTCCAGAGAAAATGTAATTTGGGCTACAGTGACTCTGAGCCAAATGTGAGTAAAAATAATTTTAGTGCAAATGATTTGGAAATGAAAAATCCTGAAGTGCCTGCTTTCCTTGATATCTCTCTAAAGAATTGTGTAGAAAACAATAATAATAGTGATAATGAACTTAAGGAACCTTCCAGGGCCCATTGGCAAAGCTGCCAAAGGGTAGTTCTAAATGATGCAAATGAGGGCCTATCTTTTTCTCCTTACATATCTAGGACTAAAAAACCAAAACTGATCCCTTGTGATCCTCATTCAGATTTTGAAGATGCAGATCAAATTGCCTGGAATCCTAGTCCTTACCCAGTGAGCAGTCACAGTGATCATGGGAAGGACTTTAGTCTAATTGTGAATAGGAACATCAGCATGACCAGTAAGGTTTCTGGATGTAGAAACCAATCTTACAAGACAAATTCTCCAAAGTTGTCTCTGAATCGAACGTCTAGCCCTTCAGACACAAACCCTGGTAGCACAGCCAGCTTGAGAGCTACTTGTTCAATTCATAAGTCCGGCAGTAATGGCAGACGTAATGTGCTGTACTTTTGTGAAAGAGAACACAACCCAGCTGAAAGGCACAAAGGAAGACATCAGAAACAGAACTGCTTCTGCGCATCGGAGGAGTTAGCAAAGAGCACCTTCCTGCCATCTGAAATACAGAGAGACCAGAACTACAGATTGTGGGAATCATTTAAGAATGAAAAATACTCAAAACATAGATACGGTCGCTGCAGAGAAAGATATAAACTGGGCAAAAATCAACAGCAGTTTTCAGGGTCCAAATCCAGGAGAATCGCCCAGTGTGATTCTAGCTCACAGGTTTCCTGTTCTGGGAACAGTGAAGAGCCAACAAATTGCCAGGGACCTCAGCGCGGCAGATTGGGCTCTTACTCAAGAGAGAGAATTTATTATTTAAATAAAAGCGAGAGAAGTCAAGAATCTTTGGACAGCCCTCGTATTTGTGACCTGGGAAAAGTAAAATCCCTGCAGTATAACTCTGGGAATTTCAGCTGCCTTCTAAGAAACTGTTCTACCAGCCCTTCAGAAAGCACCGAGTTAGCCATTACAGAAGGAGAGAGGACCCCTCTGACAGCCAAAAGCCTTTTAGAAAGAGTGCAAGCCAAGAGATGTCAGGAACAACCAACTAATTTTGAGCTGTCTTCAAAGAATTGTGAAAATGAATCAGAGGCCCATTCACAAATTCAATGCACAATTCAATTCACACCACTGGGGTGTAACAGACCCACATTGCCTTTGTCTGAAAGAACACAGAATGCAAGTAAGAAAAGAATTGATAAAGGCAGTGCAATTCAAAGAACTATTGAGAAAGACAAAGTCAAAAGTTCACAGACAAATAATTTTCATGTTTTAGTAGATCCTGATTGTGATAACTATCTTTCTAAAGATATAATTCATGTAGTAGCAGATTCACAGACACCAAACGTGAAAAAGAACCCAACAACAAAAGAACCAGTAAAACCTTTAATTAGCGAAGTCCAACATTTTATTCAAAGCCGTGACCCACTACCAAATGATTTCCCTGGTGCTTTTCCATCAAATAGATATAGTGGTGTTACTGATTCAACAGAGACCAAAGAGGACCAAATAAATCCTGACTTACAGGATGTAAGCATGCATATGAATCATGTAGAGGGGAATATAAACTCTTACTCTGACAGAACTATGCAGAAGCATGACAAAGTAGAAGATGAATTAGAAGTGTGCCATAAATCTAGCTCTCCCCCCTTAATTCAACAGCCAATAACATTTTCTCCCGATGAAATGGATAAATATAAGCTCCTACAGCTACAAGCCCAGCAGCACGTGCAGAAACAGCTCCTCTCAAAGCATCTTCGAGTTGTGCCTGCCTCGGGGCCCACCGCCTTCTCTCCGGCCTCGGCGGTCCAGACTGTACCGATTCACCAGCGCACCTCCATCACCACCATCCACCACACCTTGCTGCAGCATTTTGCTGTTTCTGCTTCCATAAATTCCCATGGTGGTCCCCTCCCTATAGCTCATCTACATCCCCTTTCCCAGCCACATTTTACGCCGTTCACGTTTTCACCTCTGACTCCAACCATCATCCCCACACACCCCACTTTCTTAGCGGGTCATCCACTGCATTTGGTCACTACTGCCCCTTTCCACCCACCTCACATCGCGCTTCAGCCCCTGCCCTCGGCCACATTGATCCCCGCATTGTTTGGCCCTCACTTAAACCCAGCTACAGCATCTATCATCCACTTGAATCCTTTAATCCAACCAGTGTTTCAAGGTCAAGATCTTTGCCACCATTCTTGCTCCAGTCAGATGCAGCAGTTAAACGGAGTGAAAGAGGCCTTAAATGTATCAACGCACTTAAACTAATAGGTGTTGAAACCCCTCTTGTGGTTAAATAAAACAAACTGTCACTACCTAAAAAATGATATATTTAAAGTGGTCTGTCTGACTGTTGTAAGATTTAAAATATTGGTGCCAATTCAAAATATGACCAGTATACATACGTATGAATTGATTTGCCAATATTAAAATAGGAGCATTTTAAGAATATCTTTTAACTTGCATAAATAACAGAGCAAATTTAAAATAACTTTCTGGAGGGTAGAAGGAAAAGTGTTAAAGATCTGTTTGGAGGAGTTCTCACATAATTTTCTAAAATGGTAACAGAAGACATTCAGGCAGATCATTGATATTACAAAACAATCAAATGGAGCATAATATTGTATGTTCTAGGGGGTTGTGGAGTGAGTAAGTGAATGGATTGCACATTTGGTTTGTATGCATCAGATAATACTAAAAGAGCAGTGAAATAAATGACATGTTAAAAATAATTCCTATGGTTAACTACTGTCTTTCAATCAATATAATCTGTTTCAATCAAAATAATTTATATTTTCATAGGAAATGATTAATTCAAGTTGAAAACTATTCTTCGGTGAAAAACAATCTTTACACATATTGTATTGTGGAATTTCTGGAAAATCTGGGTTATCTTCATTTCACATACATCTGTATTAAGAAACGTTTGTAACTGTAAGAGTCACCAATATCTAAAATTAAGAATGTTTAATTTTTGTATAAGAAAACATATATAAGCTATCATTAATATTTGATAATGCAAAATTAAAAAATAAAACATACTCAAGATTTTAAATATATGAGTTAATCTTTCAAATACTACAGGGACTGAATATTAAGTTTTCTTTATTCTTCCACTCAGAAATCTTACTGGGTTCAGCCAACAGTATGTAAAAGTAGAGAGGTAAAGGTTTGGAAATGTCAGAATTTTTACATGATAGTTATTGAGAAAATCTTATTAATTATTTTGTGTATTTTACTCAATTGTAGTAAATATCAGTAGAACATGTTGAATGGTGATGAATAAAATCACGATTAATGTAACTTGGCAAATGATCTTAAACATTTTTTAAACTTTATTCACAGTATTTTCTGGTCCACAGAACCTACATTTCTTGCATCACTATTCTGAATGGCTCTCCAGTTAGATTTATTATTTTATATTCTTAAAATGAGAGAAAAACTCATATGACTGCACATTTCCTATAAACTTGGGTTTTAGAGAAAATCAGCTAAACAGAAATGAAATGATCAGCCATCTACTGTGTATACAATGATGTCACTTCTTTTGTTACATGAGATGGTCACTGGCCATCTAATTCAGCCTGAGCTTCACAGAGAAGAGAGCTATCCTCACTGAAGGCATATTGTACGTCTCTTAGGTATAGTCAGGCAAAGCACCTGGTCTACATTATTTCATTTAATCCTCACAAATGTATNAAACGTTGAATGGTGATGAATAAAATCACGATTAATGTAACTTGGCAAATGATCTTAAACATTTTTTAAACTTTATTCACAGTATTTTCTGGTCCACAGAACCTACATTTCTTGCATCACTATTCTGAATGGCTCTCCAGTTAGATTTATTATTTTATATTCTTAAAATGAGAGAAAAACTCATATGACTGCACATTTCCTATAAACTTGGGTTTTAGAGAAAATCAGCTAAACAGAAATGAAATGATCAGCCATCTACTGTGTATACAATGATGTCACTTCTTTTGTTACATGAGATGGTCACTGGCCATCTAATTCAGCCTGAGCTTCACAGAGAAGAGAGCTATCCTCACTGAAGGCATATTGTACGTCTCTTAGGTATAGTCAGGCAAAGCACCTGGTCTACATTATTTCATTTAATCCTCACAAATGTATTTGAGACTAATATTATCATTCCTCCCTACCAAGGAGGAAAATGAAGTTGAAACGATAAATTCTTAATACTTGATAAATAGTACGAAAGGATATCTTTGATACTGGTAATAATGAGAGACAGATGGACAGAGACAGAGAAAGGAGATAATGTAATTTTGAAATTGCAACATAAAGAAAATATGTAGTTTCCTAGGTATCTCAAGAAACTTACAAGATGGGGATTTTGAAATATGACAGTGATAATGTCTAACTTATCTAAAAAGACTAGAAAAATGAAGGGGCGCCTGGATGGCTCAGTCGATTGAGGGTCCTACTTCAGCTCAGGTCATGATCTCATGGTCCGTGGGTTCGAGCCCCATGTTGGGCTCTGTACTGACAGCTGAGAGCCTGGAGCCTGCTTCAGATTCTGTGTCTCCCTCTCTCTCTGCCACTTGCCTGCTCACACTCCATCTCTCTCCCTTTCTCAAAAATAAATAAACATTTAAAGAATAAAAAAAGAATAGAAAAATGGAGAAAAGTCATCAAGTAGCAAAAACACAAAAAGAAAAACAGAGAATCCTCTATACTTGTAGGGAACTTCATAAAAATCATTATAAAAGGACATTAATAAACATTGGGTCAATCCAATAAAATGAAATAAATTGAATATTTATTACAAAAATAAATGACAAATGGCCCAGCAGATTAAAAAAATAATAATGTAGATGACTATTTCCTAAAACAGATTACAAAGTTGACATAGAGCCAAGACAGAGTAATTATGAGAACACAATAAAAGTCCTATTATGAAAAAGAAAGTACCTGATTAATTTTGGTAATTGTCTTTGTGGCAATTTAATCTCTCAGAAGGTTAGATCAGAGAACCTCTATTGGGCACTTCATTTTGACTAATGAGGATAGATTGATAGGAGTTGATGGCATGGAAATAACTGTCTTGTATTATCAGTGATGAAAATGTTCACTGCATATACTATGTTGGACTATGGTAAAGCGGCATCAATTGAAGAAAAGATAACTTGTACCCCAGAGTGAGAAATTGTAAAAGTTGTGGCATCACATGAGGAAAGCCACAATTATAAAATATTGAAATACGGAGGGAAAAAATTAGTCCTTTAAACAATCCAATATAAACTAAATGTAGGAAAACATTCAGAGTAATTGTTAACTTGCGATAAATCCGTGGGTAAAAATGAACAGAGATTAGGTTAATGTTTTTTTAATATATCATTTGTTGGACATATGAAAAGAAGTTAATACTTTTGCTTCTACTTACTGCTTACTGCAAGGGGCAGATGATCTCATGAAACAAACAAACAAAATGGCACTGTTACCTAAATCTGATTTCATTACACTTTCTCTATTAGGCAGAAAGTTTTTCAAAGTGGAAATTACAGGACAAAAATAGGTAAAGAATTTGGAACCTATCAAGAAAATTATTTCCCTGCCAATACAAATGATTTTGAATCTTCACTTTTGAAAGAATTTTAGCATAGAGCACTAGAATTCCTTAAAGAGGCTCTCATGATATCAACTGTCCTTGAGAGAAGATGCAGAATAGAAGAGAAGCTTGAATATCTTTGGAATATCTTTACTTTTATAAAGGGAGGAATGTTGAATGTAGATATTACTGATTTAAAAGTTAGCATATTTATGGATAAAATGTTAAGCAGAATGTTTTATGAAAAGGAAGAGACGATCACTGGTAACTATAAGTGGTACATTAAGAACAAATAGTACAAATACAAAAGCATTTTATTTATCATTTGTCCACTTTATTTTCATCCTTATTCAACAAATACATACTTAGGGCCATATCCTAGACAGTAATTAACTGCTGGGGTTATAGTAATGATCCAAACTAATGAAAATAATGTCATATAGTTTAATTCTAGTTGAGTCATGCAAACAAAAACCAGAATGGACAAGTGAGATATATATTATGTAAAATGATGATAAATGCTATTGAGGAAAATAAATTGGAAAGGCAGATAAAGTGGCTCGGGTAGGGGTAGTAGGTAAAGCACTATTTTAAAGTAGTCCAGGGAAGCTTTACTGCCAAAGTATTATTTCAGCAAAGACCTGAAGGATGTGAGAGAGTGAGCATTCCAGACTAAGACAAGACCAGGTTTCAACAACCTGCTGGGTGTGCTTACCATGCTCAAGAAATAACAAGAAAACACTGGCTGGGAAAGGTTTCTTGGGGAAGAATTATAGGTCATAGAAATAATTGTGGAGCAAAATCTTGTAGGATCTTGTCCATCTTATAATGACTGGCTTTTGTTGTAAGATGGGAAGCTACTGGATAATTTTGGCAAAGGAGAAATGTGATTCATCTTAGATTTTACTAGGGTCATTCAGCTATTGCATTGTGAATATTCTCCAGGGGAGTAAAGGTTGGGGTAGGAAAGCAACTTAGTAGATGGAGTTCAGACAAGAAAAGGTAAGGACTTGCTCAGTGATAGTCTGGTGAAAATGTTGAGAAGTATGAGACTCTAGATTATTTTTGAAAGCAGCAGGGTAGGAGAGGATCAGCTTAAATACTCTGTGAAGTGTCTAGTCATTATAGAAGTAAAGGTATTGAGTTGGTAGTTGGAAATATGGATCTGAAGTTTGAGCAGAAGTGTGAAAAGGACATACAGTTTTGTGAACCATCAATGTATAGTAAGTATACAGAAGCCATTAGCTTGGATATTATCATCAGGGGTAGGTGGGGTAGAAAAAAGTTTCAAAGACTGAGCCCCAGGTCACTCTAAGAGTGGATATAACAGAAGGAACTAAGAAATGAGATCATGATGAAATTCCAAGTTATGTAGGAAAAAATCAGAACTATATAAGGCAAGTAATGAAAATGATTGAAATAAGTAAGGATGATCAAGTCTGTCATATGTTGCTGAGTCATGAAGAAGATGGAAACCTGAGTATTTCTTAAGTTATGTAATGCTCACCTGCTGCCTTACTAGAGACATTGTGGTTGGGGCAAAAAATAGTAAAATACATGGGGAATTTTACAGAGAGACATTTTATGATTCTTATAAATATCCTTATGGATAATAGTCAGCACTGTGTGATAAATGTTTTATAGCTAAACAACTATACCTAGAGAGTAGTAAAGCCTGCATTAATTCCAAACTGGAGAGAGGGTTGTAGAGATTGGTTATGAGGCTCTGTATTGCACTCGGTAATATAAACTTCCATAAAACATAGACAAAATCATGGAACAATTGTACCAAAGATGAGAAAAACACAAACCCAAGAGGAATAGCAAATATAGTGAATGGAAAAGTATAATGTGAAAAAAAATATTTAAACATAAAATATGGCAAAATTTGAAAGGTTAACTTGAGCATGAATAGATGTCAGAGACTTCATTTATTTTTAATTTTAAAAATCTTATATGCATAGAGACTAACTCTAATTCATCAATAAAATGAAGGGCTTAGTAGATTATCAACTCCATATAACCTAATGATGTGAAAAGGATGGTGAAAAAGTTTTGACCTATTGGTCAGTACTAAAGGTTGTACTAAAGGAATTATACAGAATTGGAAGACAAATTTCTTCTAGAACTTGGAAGAAAATACAGCACTGGTGGAAAACCAAATGTTCTGGGACATAATTTAAGAGAACTATTGACAAACTGAAATATGTCCAAAAATGGCAGATTTGACTAATTGAGACCAGGTCAATCTTATGTGTTCACACTAATGAATAACATGAATTTGGTGAATTGACAAAAATTAACTAAAAAATCCATTTTCACACATTTCAGGTGAATGTTGAATTACATGTTTATTTAAGTACTTCAGCATATCTCAGACCATTCAACAGGTGATATTTACCAGACATTTCCAGGAGGGGGACAGACTATATTGAATTCCCAAAAGTAATAATGTCAGAAACTTTTTTTTCCTTGTTGACCATCTCATAGAAGTAATATTCTATAGAATGGAATCTGGTAGATACTATGTGAAAAATAAGACTAATGTGTATTCCAAAGGAAAGAATATTTGCCGAGGAAAGAAGATGAGAATTAAATTTCTAGCTTCACATGTCTGGATAGTAGCATGGAAGTGTGTTTGTGGAAGATCATCTCTATTCTCTTTAGGGCAGAGAGAGTAGATACTACAAATAAGTAGGTTTTGACTCGATATCAAGAAAACCTTGATAAATTGAGTTGTTTTTATAAAGTTGTAAAATCTCCATCACTGAAATATTCAAGTACTTTTGTACATTTGTTTCAGTAAAATGTTTAAGGATTTTCAGAATAGTTTTACTAGAATTTTGCTTGTGATCAATGACCTATTCAATTATCCTCTAGGATAATTTCCAAATTTCAGATGACTGATTTAGAGTGCTTAGTTTTGAACTAATTTTTCTTTCTGATAATACTTCAAAATGCTTTTCTCACCCTGGAGAATATGCTGAGCCATGTTCTTTCTCAAAATTAGTGAGTGTGGGCCTGAACATTTTTTTTTTACTTAAGTGAAATACACACTGGAAGAATATGAAATAGAATTCTAAATATATATTTAATTCTAAAATGGATCCTTTTTTAAAAAAAGTCACTGTGATGAATTATATTTTCAGTATTGTTTCCTTTTATTTACATAAGTATTTGATAGTTGATTTTCAGTATTAAATGTCTATTATACCCATTGTCTGATAATTTTCATGGGATTATTCTTTAACATTTGACTCATTGAAGTACTTTTTTGTATCTGTCTTAAATTATAAATGCTTAATTAAAAACTGAAAATGTTTTAAGAAAGTCTGTGAAATCTTTATACATGCACATGTACAAACACACATGCACATCCACACTATATATTTTTCTTAGACACTAAGAACCAGTCCACCAATAGATAGCCTTCCTGGACTCAGGGTATGGTTAAACAAAATAATTATTTGTATGAAGAAATGGAAATTTGGGAAAGTTCATCTTTTTTAATTCCTTGCCTAATTCAGCAAGAAAAAATACAGGGGGATTCAAAAACCATATTTCAATATTCTCTAGGAGTTCACCTTTATATACGTTATAAAACATAAGAGATGATCAGAAAATAAGAAGTAATTTGGAAAGTTCCAACTTCCCAGGATCTTTTCTTAGGCACATATTTCACAGAGCTATCCCTTAAAAAGTTTTTATTTCATTTATAGAACCTGGATTTGATGGTGACTTTTTTCCCATGACTTTCTGCCAGGACTTAACAGAATCTCCCTGTTATCTCTGAATTGAAATATATTCTGAGAAACTAATCCTATAAAGCTTTTCAATTGAATGGAATATTTAATCAGTAAAAGTACTCGGTCATATTCCTGGATTGGGCTGTTTCCTTCATGCACGAAGTTGTTGCTTACTCTCACAGTTTCCAATGATGGTGGCACACAGCTTCTAAACTTTAACCATAAACAACTTCTAAACCATAATACTTGTAAATGATTCAAAACCATCATGCTTTCCAAGCATTTGGAACAATAATTGGAGATATGGAGATGCTCTAGTTTTTAGGGTACCACGTGATATCCGAATGTTTTAGATATATATGAACAAAACATCCAGATGCTTCCCCAGGCTGTGTGGAGAGTTCACTGCCTCATTATTAGTGAAATAACATTGCTGGTCATCTCAAACAGGTAGCACGTTTTTCAATTTCCCCTAGAAATTCCCCCACACGTTTTCAGAGAGATGGTTAAATATTCCGAAGAAAAATATGTAAATGTCAAATCCAATTTTCTAAGAGGACAATAGAAAGAACCCAAATCTCACAGATCAGTGTATGTAGCTAATGAACTTAGGGGCAAAACTGGCCTAGTGCTTATCTCTGGCTTCGCAGGACTCATGAAGAGATTTAATTTTGAATCTTTAAATGAGTGAACTCCGGAAGAGAACTGTGCTCCTGTTAGAAAATAGAAAAATTATGAAAAAGCAAGTGGGTGACCACTTCCGTATAGTAGTCAAGAAAAGAGTTTACTTCTCTTTGTATCTCAGACTGAAACTACTTCAATAAGATGGAGTTTCCTACTAAAATATGAGTTTTCCAGCCAATAAACCTGGGTCTAGAGGATTTTCAAAGGTTATCATTTCATTCCAGCAAAAATATTATCCACTGCTTCTATTAGGTACATTTGAAGGTGATTGTTGTATTGCTTTGGATTTAAGCTATATTAAAATGGAAGCAGTGGCTGAATCGGTAGCGTTTAGAATAAGCCAATATTAGAGAGATAAGCCAAAGGGTCTTTTTTTTTTTTCTCATTTTATGCAGCTTTGTATCAGAGGTCGACCTCTCAATCCACTTTCTTAATTCCCTTCCCAAAGTCACTGCCTCCTTTTGCACCTCACCACCTTGTTTTAAATAGCAAGATCATCTTCGCGGACATAAATCAGGCAAATTAGAAATATACAAAATATGTGTGTGTGTGTACATGTGAGTATGCCAGTGTGTGTTCTTAATGAACATACTCCAGTCATTCATTCTAGACCTTTCCCTTTGTTCAAAAGAGAAATAATATTTAAAATAGTGTTTTCCAAAACATATTGACTCATTGAAACAATCAACTTTAAGAAAGATTTCCTTTCCACCATGCTTTTATTTGTGAGAGATTATAAAATAGTTGATAATGTAAATTGATTATGTAGCTGTTTGAAGCCAATCCCTACCTTACTCAATCCTATTTAAATTATTTGCTTTGTAATTAAACTGAATGATAGTCTGGCAATATTATATATAATCCAATAATTTTTTTTTGTATTCTCTGTACAAAATGTTTTTTATTTATTATAGTGTGGCTAAGTAAATTGCACTATTGTACATGCAAAGCAGCTTTTTTAGGTTATTTAATAAATTACTTGGACTGTAGTTCAATGCAATAATATTTTTTTCAATAAAAAGCTTAATGGTATAAGAGTATTAGTCATGCATTTCTAACAAAATCATACCAAAATATAAAAACAAAATAAAAAACAAAATGATATGGAAATTTTCTGTATTTTACACTGTTGAATTTAAAATGCATTTAACATTTTCTTTATTATTGTATATATTTATATTATATATTTAAAGGCTGGGATTTCTTAGACTATTTCTTAACATTTTAGTGTTATAAAATAAAGCTGTTTCCTCAAACTAAAAATAAATATGATTTTAAAAGTTCTACAGATGTATTCTTTGTTGAAACCAATTATACAAATACTATGTGAAGTCTTTCTGTTTCTATTTGTTTGCTTCAAAAACTAACAATACTTTGTAATGCTCTAACAGAGTGCTATAAATAGTTTCTGGAATGCATTCTCCAACATAATTTGGACATGATGGTATTCTGCACATTTATAATAATATTAATGTAAACTCTGAAAATAATAACCCTAATAAGCTTTTATTCTCAGAAGGACTCAACGCATTAGGGAATCTCTTTCACCAAGAATGACCAATAATGTGGGAATATGATTTAAATGTTACTCCTTAAATAATCTCTTCCCTCTTTTGCTGGATCTTAGTATGATATCATGGATTTTTTCATTCATTATCAAGGCAGTCTCATACCCAGTTGTCCTTTGTCATTAGTTACTCATAGTTTGTAAGCAAACTGATGTCTTCTAAATTTCCAAGACCTAAAGAGAGTATAAAGAAAATTTGTTATAGAAGTAGATCATTAGGAAATAACTGGGATGTGATTTTTCCCTCTTTAAATCACTCATTCCTTAAGTAGTTAGGGGGATTGTTCAGCCCTGACCAAAACAAAGGCAAAATCAAATGATGAGCAAAAATGGTGATGGGGCTAATAATTTTGCATCATTTTTTCATCCTGACATTTACCTTTATTGTATCTTTATCTCATGTACTAATATTCACTATGAAACTCTCAATTTAGGACAATGAATTGACATTATCCAGTCAAAGCTCAAAGTTCCTTTAACTGGACTCAATGTAATGTTAACATAAGTATAAAAATAAATTTTTGGATTGTACAAATTCCATAAAGCCTATTAATTTCCATTATTCCAACCCAAAGCTGTTATTGTTGACAGAATTGAAGCCTCAGTGTGCTCAAAAGCTTAAATAATATTAGAAAGTTTGGCAAAAACAAATTTCAAGAAATTTGTGAGGACATAAGATCATAAGGCCATGAGATGAACACATTTATCATAATCCAACCAACCAGAACATTCCTGAGAAAGGTCCCTTTCAAACCCCATAATAGTCAATCTATTCTCAACAGCATTTATTACTCTTCCTATTTGAAATAGTTTCTTGATTTGGCTTTAAGATACTAAGCACTTTGATTCTCCTTAAGTCTGTTTTTTATTTTGCAACCTTCCTCCCCCCAACTCGCACAACCAGAGCTTCCTTAGGCTCTCAACCTTTAAATGTCGGAATAACCCAAGGGCTTAGTTTTTAGACATTGTTTTGTCTCTATTACACTATGTGAGTTTATTTAGTATCAGGCCTTTAAGAACCTTTTATACACTACTGGTTCTCAACTTTATATCTTCCGGTATGACCTTCCCTTAATTTCTACTTTTATTTATTTGATTACTCACTCAATACCTCCACTGAATGTTTACTAGTCATCAGGAACTAGGCGTCCAAAAAGCAACTCTCGGTTTGCTTCCACAAATCCTTTCCTTTCCCAGTGTTCCACATCTCCATAAAGAGCTCTGTCTCCCAGTAGCTCATGTGTTTTTTTTCAATTAATTAATTAAAAAAAAAACTTTACAGAGAGAGTGTGTGTGAATGGGGAAGAAGGACAGATAGGGAGAGAGAGAGAGAGAGAGAGAGAGAGAGAGAATCTTAAGCAGTCTCCAAGCTCATCATGGAGCTTGACATGGGGCTCAGTCCCTCAACTCTGGCATCATGACCTGAGCTGAAATCAGGAGTCAGACATTCAACCTGCTGAGCCACCCACATGCCCCACCAATAGCTCATGTTAAACTCTTGGGCATCCTCTTGGATCTCTCTAATTCACGTCTTACATCTTTATCACCAACTTATTAGCATGTCCTGCCAGTTTTACCTACACAGTATATCCCAAAACTTACCTCTTCCTAGCATGTCCATTGCTACCTTCGTAGCACATTCCATCTTTTGTGACCTATCATATAGCAATAGCTTCCTACCTCTTCTCCCTGGATCTCCTGTTTCTAGGGTCTAGTCCATAGAAGGGAGATACAGTGCTATCATAAAGATAAAGATTTCTTAAATAGTTTCACATTTTTTGGAATAAAATTCAATGTTCTTACAACAGCCTTTAAGATCCAATTTCATTTGACCTCTAACAATCTCTACAACTCCCTCTTCTTCTGTTGCCTCTCTCTGATCTTGCAGTTCCTCAAGCCAAGCATTTCCCATGCAGAGCTTTGCATTTGCTCTTTTGTGTAACTGGAACGTTCTTCCTCAGCTTCTCTTATCACTCCTTCCCTTTTTTCATTTAGATGTTTTAAAAAATAACTTCCCATCAAAGAGAGTTTTCTTATCCACTCAATATAAAAAACAGTACCTACTTTACGATTCCTACCATTCACTTTGAATTGTTTCTTACAGTAATGAATACCCTGCTATTCTATTTACATTTACTTTCAGATTTTTGTTTATATATTTTTAAATTTCATCTTCATAGAAATAAAATTTTGAAAGAAATTTTATTGGAGCATGTTCTTCCTCTTTTGTTCAATACTTCAATACTTTTTAAAAATTATTTGTTACACTCATACTGAGAACATAGTAGGTATTCAATAAATAGGTGTTGAGTAATATAATGAGTGCACAACTTGAAGAAGACTCTCAGCTTTCTGGTTGTTTTGAGGCAATGTTATTTTACTGAGGACCAGTGTACAAAGTTTGATGGAATTTATTAAATAGATTATAATTTGAAAATTAAAGGGGCTCCTGGATGGCTCAGTCGGTTAAGCAGCCGACTTTGGCTCAGGTAATGATCTCATGGTTTGTGAGTTAAAGCCCCATGTCGGGCTCTGTGCTGACAACTTGGAGAGGGGGCCTGCTTTGGATTCTGTGTCTCCCTCTCTCTCTACCCCTCCCCTGCTCGCACTCTGTCTCTCAAAAATAAATAAACATAAAAAAATAATAATAATAATTTGGAAATTAAAGTCTATATTTTCAACCAAAGGGTAAAAGTGAAAGAAAAAAAACCCTTCTTGATTAATTGATAAAATATTTGTTGAACTTGAGAGGTTGTTTATATGTTACATTAATTTTTAAGTTTATTTATTTATTTTGATAGGGAGAGAAAAGTATTTATGACATAACCTCTATAAATTCAGGGATTTTGTTTGCTCCTGTCAGAGAAAGTATTACCAACATCACTTGGGGGTATATTTCTACTTCTCCATACATAATGTCCCTATTGCTCTCTACAAGTGGTGGCACAAGCTGGAAATTCTCTGGAGAGTAATTTCTTCACTCACTCGACTAATATGCATGAAGTAGCTATTATATGCAAGAGACAGATACAGCAGTCCGTGAACAGTCAAAATGTTCTGCTCCTCTGGAACATGTTAGTGGAAGAAAAGCAAGACAAACAAGCAAAAAAAGCAAATTGTGTGTTAGGATAAATAACATCCAGTGCTAAGAAGTTAATAGCACTCAGTGCATAATGGAATAGCCTGTATTTATACCTAGTTACCTATTTTCTTTCCAAAACCACATTTGGTCTATTTAATGAAATGGTATAAATTAGAAATTACTGTCTGGGGTGCCTGGGTGACTCAGTTAAGTGTCTGACTGTTGGTTTCAGTTCAGGTTATGATCCCATGGTTTGTGGGTTTGAGCCCTGCATCAGGCTCTGTGCTGACAGTACGGAGCCTGCTTGGGATTCTGTCTCCCTCTCTCCCTGCCCTTCTCCTGCTTGCTTGCTCTCTCTCTCTCTCAGAAATTAATAAACATTAAAAAATTTTTACAAAAGATAAAAATTACTGTCTGGTTCATTAATGATAATTGTCTGGTTAGTTCTTTCAAAGAAAGATGATTTGAGAAAAAACATCTCTTTTCAATGGGCTACAAAAAATCTTTTTAAATTTTATTCAGTGTCACTCCTGTTAAGCATGTCTTGACTGAGATACGAGTCTTGAGACTGGACTGGAGTCTTGTGACTACACTAGTACAAAATCTCTTGCTATTGAATTATTTTAAATGCTGGATATGCATAGGAGATGTATTAGTAATATATGGCCTGACGATGTATTTACATCGATACTAATGTGTCTGAATTTCATTCCTACTGCTGTTGTCAGCAATTAACGCATGTCCAGAAGGGGGGGAAATGTGATTTCAGAGAAAGACAGGTGAAGTTGTCTTTTGAGATCTCTGGTTTAGAAAAACAGTCTGTATGAGGCCAACTTCTAGATTTTGGCAAACTCTCCAGAGAAATTTCATTTTATTAAGAGGATAGGCACTTCAGTCACCATTCACTTGAACTAATGGCTGTTATTTATTAAGACGTGACTGTTGGATATGTCTTTGACGTGCAGTCATCCTCTCACATATCTGAAAGCCAGTTCCCATTTCATAAGCTTTTTTATTGTCTGTTATCCTAATTGTTTTATTTTTCTCACCAGCTTGCATAATAGCCAAACATCCTTTTAATCCTAAGTCTAGGAGTAGAATGAAAGTGGTAAAAAAACAAAAAAAAAACAAAAAAACAAAACAAAAAAAACAAAAAAAACCACACCCATGTGAAAGTGTAAGCTAACTGGGAAAAGTCTCTTCCTGATTTCTGATTGGTTGTCATTGCCGATGATAAAGGGATTTGNCAAAACAAAAAAAAAAAACAAAAAAACCCACACCCATGTGAAAGTGTAAGCTAACTGGGAAAAGTCTCTTCCTGATTTCTGATTGGTTGTCATTGCCGATGATAAAGGGATTTGTTATCAATAAAGTCTGGCTAATAAACGAGAGTTTTTGGCATCCTTGCTACACAGGCAAAGGTGTCTTTTGAGTCCATACCCATATGTTACTCCCTGGAAGGTCATGCTATAAATTGCAGCATCAGCTTGGGTTCCTTTGTTTCAAATTAAGCTGTCGCACCTTGATGTCAGTGTGGGGTCTGTTCTTTCACCACTGATAGAGATGTTTCAGTGCTTCAGGCTGACTTCTGGCATGTCCTTGAAACATTATACTGCCCATCCTGGGCATGCCTCTTCTCTTTCTGTTTCTTAGATATTCTGCCCTCATCAATTTTCCTCATAGACCAATCCTGTCAGAGCTGAGTTTTCACAATCATGTGTCAAATTCGAAGAAGCAAATGCATCAGGAACCCTGACCAGGGGAGATTTAATCTGCCTGCTGAGGTTGTGTAGGTGGTATTTGCATTAGAATTCAGTAACCTACTGTGACAGTGAGAACAATTCTCAAAGAATGAGTGTTTGGGACCACAATATTACTTTGTCTACTTGGGTCTTGAAGTGGGATCATCTGCCGGGGACTGCGTTCATTAAGAGGCAATGAGCTCCGGTGCCAATTTGAGGGACCTGTCATTAATGAAGATTTGAGAGAGAAGGGAATTTAAATATTTTCATACAGTTAGCTAATCCAAAAGTTGTCAGTGTTATTCACATTTTTTTCAATAAAGCTGTGGCGATAGCAGGAAAGAGCATAGCAACCATAGTTGACCAGCAGGTTAAAAGACCGTAGCCTCAACCTATCAGTCCCACCTAAGCCCACAAGAATGATGAAAATATTATTGGACAAGGTCAAGATTGTCAAGCTCTGAAGTAGTGGTATAAATTGTGATTTTGTACCCTACTTTTTTTGACCAACTATTATAACTCTTTCATGCTACATTATTTCTTAATCAGCATTTTAAATTACATGGAAAATTGCATGGAGTGAATATACCATAACTTACACAGCCATGCCCCATTTTACTGTTATTTAGACTCTTCCCTAGCTTTTTTTTTTTTAATGTTTCATTTATTTCAGAGAGAGAGGAAGAGAGAGAGAGAGAGAGAGAGCAGGTAAGGGTCAGAGAGAGAGAGAGAGAGAGAGACAGAATCTGAAACAGGCTCCAGGCTCTGAGCTGTCAGCACAGAGCCCGACACAGGGCTTGAACCCACAAACTGTGGAATCATGACCTGAGCCGAAGTCAGACACTTAACCAACTGAGCCACCCAGGTGCCCTGCTAGCTTTTTGTTAACATAAAGGATCCTTCAATGAACATTCTCATAGATGTACTTTTTCTCTTATCATTACCCATATAGGTTCAATTCTTGGAAATGAGGATGAAAGCACTCATAAATTAGGGTTTTTTTAAATATACTTCCTAACTGAATTCCAATGAGTTTTATCAAAGTCTGAAATACATTAAAATTTTTGACAGTAATATTATAATTTGTTCAACTCTTCCTCCTGCCAATTATTATTATTACTACTACTATTATTATTCAATTTATACTATTATTATGCCCTAATGATATGGTAACTTAAGATAAAAGATGTTGATCCATTCCTTTTGTTTTTACAAATTCTTATTTTGTTTTTTAATTAATTACTTTATTTTTTATTTATTTTATTTTATTTTATTTTAGTAGGTTTCATGCTCAGCATGGAACCCAATACAAGGCTTGAACTCACAAGCCTGAGATCAAGACCTGAGTTAAGATCAAGAGTCAGACACTTCACTGACTGAGCCACTCAGGCTCTCCATAAATTTTTATTTTATTTTATTTTTGTTTTTTTTTTCTGGTTTTATTGAGATATGACTGGCTTATATATCATATAAGCTTAAAGTGTCACCATAATGATTTAACTTACATTTCTCATGAAATGATTACCACAGTAAGTTTAGTCACTGTTCACCATTTCATATAAAAGAAAAAAGAAGAAATGTTTTTTTTTCCTTGTAATGAGAACTCTTAGGATTTACTCTAATTTTCATGTATATCATATAACAGTGGTAACTATAGTCACCCTGCTGTACATTATACTCCTAGTACTTATTTATCTTATAACTGAAAGGTTGTATCTTTTTTTTCCATCTTCATCTGATTTCTGTCCACCTATCCCTGACATCTGGTAACCACAAGTCTGATTTCCCTTTTTATGAGTTTGATTTTTTCCTTTTTTTCTCTTCTTTTTAATATTCCACATATTAGTGAGATCACATGGTATTTGTCTTTCTATGTCTAAATTATTACATTTAGCATAATACCTTCAAGGTCCATTCATGTGGTCACAAATGGGAAGATTTCCCTTTTTCATGATTGAATGATATCTATCTATCTATCATCTATCATCTGTCTATATCACATTTTCTTCATCCATTCATCCATCAGTGGGCTCTAAGGTTGTTTCCATTTCTTGGCTACTGTAAATAATGCTTCAATAATCATGGTGGTATGGATAGCTCTTTGACATAGTATTTTCATTTCCTTGCTGGATCATATGGTAATTCTATTTTTAATTTTTTGAGTATTCTCCATACTGTTTTCCATAGTGGGTCTATAAATTTGCAATCCAAATAACAGTGTGCAAGAGTTCCCTTTTTTCTACATTTGCACCAGCATTTGTTATCTGTTTTCTTTGATGATGGTTATGTATAGGATGGTATCTCACTGAAGTTTTGATTTGCATTTCCCTAGTAGTTAGTGATTTTGAACATCTTTTCTTGCACTGTTAGCCATTCATATATCTTCTGTGAAACAATGACTAATAAGTTCCCTTGCACATTTTTAGTTGTATTATTATTATTATTTTTTTTTTTTTGCTATTGAGCTATATGAGTTCTTATCTATATTTTGGATATTACCCCTTATCAGATACATGGCTACAAATATTTTTTCCCATTCTGTAAATTGTCTTTTTTATTTTATTGATGGTTTCATTTGCTGTGAAGCTTTTTAGTGTAATTTAGTCCCACTTGTGTATGTGGTTTTTTAAAAATATTTTAATGGTTATTTATTCTTGAGAGAGAGCACGTGCAAGCAGAGGAGGGGCAGAGAAAGAGAATTTGAAGCAGGCTCCAGGCTCTGAGCTGTCAGCACAGAGCCTGATATGGGGCTAGAACCCACCAACCGTGAGATCATAACCTGAGCTGGGGTCAGATGGTTAACCAGTGGAGTCACCCAAGTGCCCCCATTTGTTTATGTTATATTTTGTTGCTTGTGGTTTAGAAGTCATTCTGAAAAATGGTTTCCAAGATTCAGGGAGCTTTTATCCTGTGTTCCCTTTTAAGAGTTTTATAGTTTCTGGTGTTACATTGAAATTTTTAATCTATTTTGAGTTAATATTTTTGTGAATGGTCTTAGAGGAAGAGCTTCAGACTTTCACATGTGAATATCCATTTTTTTCCAGTGCCATTTATTGAAAAGATATATTTTCTCTATTAAATATTCTTGGTTTCCTTGCCAAATATTAGCTGACCATACATGCATGGTTTAATTTCTGAACTTTTGACTCTGTGCTATTGGCCTATGTGTCTGTTTTTATGTCATTACCATACTGTTTTGATTACTACAGATGTATAATATAGCTTGAAAGCAGTAAGTGTGATGCCTCCTGCTTTGTTCTTGTTTCTCAGGCTTGCTTTAGCTCTTCAGGGTCTTAGATGGAGCCATATAAATTTTAGGACTTTTTTTCTACCTCTAAAAACTTAGAATCTTGATTAAGACTGAACTGAACCTTTAGAAGTCTTGTGTAGTATGGTCATTTTAAACAATATTATTTCATTCAATGAAACCTTTTCATTTATTTGTTTTATTCAATTTTTTTCATCAGTGTCTTTTAGTTTTCTGTAGAGAGATCTTTTACCTCCATGGTTAAATGTATTCCAAATATTTTTTAAATTCTAACTATTTTATTTTATACATTTCATTGTTCTTTCATGCTACCACTAGTGAGATCTTCTTTATTTTTCAGATAATTCATTGTTGGTGGATATAAATAGCTGATTTTTGTATGTCAGTTTTGTACTTTTGCAACTTTACTGAATTTGTTGATTACAACTGACAGGTTTTTGTTGGGGTTGGGACCTAAAGCCCAGCTCTATGCAGCTTCCCAGCTGTTTCCAATAAGGCTTCTTCTTTTTTTTTTTTTTTTTTTTTTTTGAGAGTGAGAGCATAGGGAGTTGGGGGATGGGAAGAGAGAGAGCAAGAGAGAGAATCCCAAGCAGCCTTCACACCATCAGTGCTGAACTCAAGGTGGGGCTTGATCTCAAGAACCTTGAGATCATGATCTAAGTCAAAACCAAGAGTCAGACACTTAACTGGCTGAGCCACCCAGGTGCCTCTCCTATCAGCCTTTCTGGTTAGGAAGGGTTAGGAGCTACTTAGCTACAGATCAGGCTATGATTTAGCTCCCCAGCCAAGTTGAGGCAAAGGAAATTTCTAAGCACAGCAAGAATTTTTGATTGTGGTCTTGACTCAAACTGACTCAATCCCCAAGTTTCCTGGCCAAATAGTGTGACTGAATTTGTTCTGTGGATGATCAGCTCTGTTTGCCACCCCGTCTGCTCAAGCACTGTTGGGCAATGCAGCTTCCAGGTGTTCCCCATCAGGCTTTCTATCCAGGAGGGGCCAGAAGCTATATTTAGCAGTGGGCCCAGCTAGGACAGCAAACTTGCCTGGGTAGGGGGATGGCTGACAAGCCTCCAGGGCTGGCAAAGTTCTTTTGTTTGAAGACCTAAATCAGGCAAGCCTGCACCCCACCAAGTTTCCTGGTCAGATTGCTCCATCTTGGCTCTGCAGATGAAAACCTGTTTGTTGAGAGTACTACTTGGGCACTGCATGTAAGAAGTCAGTCTGCCAAAATCTTAGTGCTGCTTATTGCAAGCCCCGTCGCATTCTACATCTCAGTTTCCCGATGGGTAAGTCCTATGAATTCTCTTGTAATCCGAATGTGGTAAGATCAGAGCAAGAGCTCCTGAGAAGCAACTCACAATTTAAGGGGGAGCTGAATGCCTACCTGATGGTCTCTTCCTCTACTGGAGGAATCAAGGCTCAGGGAAGGCCTCTACATAGTGCTCTTCTTATCTGGGGAAGATGCAATCGAATCAGCATGACTTCTTACCTTTCTAGTTTGTCTTGGTCTCAGTGGTGCAGGTGCTGCTTCAGCCTCACTTCTGTGTTCTAGTGTTACCTCAGCAATGCCTTACCCATGAATAGCTTTTCTGAAGCGGAGCAAAGTTGCCATCTTGCTGATCTTTCTCCCCTCCTTATAATTTTTTAATATTATTCTAACTATAGTTCCTTTTTCTTTTTTTGAAAGCCTGATGTTCACAACTTTATTCAGTATTTTCATTTCCAGTCAAGTGATACGGAATTTCACAGTTTGTCTCCATCAGACTAGCTTTGGGATTTCTTTTCTCTTATAAATCAGTATTCCATATAACATGGACATTGGCCAGGTACTGCTTCCATCCTTCCTGTAACATGGTCATTTTTTTTTTTACAAATAGTTTGTCAAGTTGATTTCCATATGACACCCAATGCTCACTCCACAAGTGCCCTCCTCCATGCTCATCTCCCCCCTCCCTCCTCACACTCATCGCTCCTCAGTTTGTTCTCATCATTCAAGAGTCTCTCATGGTTTGCCTCTCTCCNGTCCTTTGTGTCCTTTGTCCTTTATGTCCTTCATGTTTGTGGTGGTATCTCTGGTATCTTTGTTCCTTGAAACATTTCTTTCAGGGCGTCCCCCTCAGGATTTCGTGTAGGGCTGGCTTAGTGGTGACAAATTCTTTCAATTTCTGTTTATTTGGAAAGATTTTTATCTCTCCTTCTATTTTGAATGACAGGCTTGCTGGATAGAGGATTCTTGGCTGCATATTTTTANAAGGTTTTTTCAAAGAGCTAAAGGGTGGAATATGGTTGGATAGGTGAGAGACAGACGCTGGTGTTATCCAGAGAAACTATATAGTCTACTCCTGAGAGAAAGAGATGATAATGTAGGTAGGTGTAGAATTACATCTACAGAATGGACTAAATGTGACTGTTTAAGCAAGCTGGTGACCAGAGTTACTCAGGTCAGTGTTCAGGGCGGGGGGGAGGAGGAAGGGCAGCTCTCTAGCAGGGATGGGTGTGGTTTGATCCAATGGGTCAGGTGGGAGTTCTGCCTTGGTGGTTGTGGGGAGGAGAGTGGCAGTGCTCCAATCCCTTCTTGAACCAAGCGTTGCACCTCGCTTTTTTGGGTTTGTAAACTCCCTGTGCGGGATGTGCAGCCAAAGTGGGTCACGCTCTTTAACCCATGCCAGGCCTAGTTTCCAAATCCCAGTCCACGTGCTCCACTGAAATTGCCGTAGACACAACCTCACAGGCGATCCCCTCAGAGCAATTCCAAGCCTCTTGCCTAGCCCTGGGGATGGAGCCAGAATCGCTGCTCTGTTCTTCTCCAGGTCGGATTGGCAAGCAAGGACGGGGGAATTGCCTGGGGGGCCCGCTGGGCCCGCTGGAGAGCGGGAAACTGGGTTCCTCCGTGTCTCGTCACCCGAAACACGAACTCGTGGGCAAATCTCCTAGTTTTAAACCCTTTGCCTTCCCTCTACATGTCCAGCCAAGCCAGGAACACGGAGGTCCCGTACGCGCACGGCTCCTCCAGGGGTCCAGCCAGCCAGGAGCACAAAGGAGCAGTCGGTGGGAGGCCCCTCCAGGACGAGTTGGCATGCAGGCACCTGGTGCGAGGGGACCTGGCATGCAGGGATTTGGTGAGCACGGTCCTTCTGTGCCCCGAGCAGAGGTTTTTCTGTTCCCGAGTGACAAGGGCGGTGTCTTGAGTAGTTTCAATCTCTCTCTTTCCCCTCTCACTCCCACAGAAGGGGATCACCCCCATCACGGGCCGATTTTATCTTCCCCAGTTCGCACTCATGTTAGAAGACTTTCTCAGTGGATTCTGCGTCCTTTTTCTCCCAATCTCTTGGGTTCTGTAAGGTTTCCTATGGCTTCAGATCTTTTCTGTGTGAGATATGGGGGTGAGTGCAATGTACGGAGCTCCCTACTTCTCCGCCATCTTGCCCATCCCTATAGGTCCTTTTTTAATTTAACTATATAGTTATGCATCTGGAAATTTACATGGAATGAGAATGTTTGTGAGAGCCTGAAGTTCTTGTTCTTTAATAGGCTTAAATAGCATCATGCCTTAATCATCAGGCTTCTTGTTTTTATTCCTTGACTTGCATGACTATACTTTATATCCCATCCAAAGGTCCAATTGACTAAAGAGGAATCAAATATCTTTTATGATCTTGTCTCTTGCCATTGTGTCCCTCATATTCTAGCACATTATTGAACCTGAAGAGGTTGTAGGAATCTCCAAATCTGTAGTTAGTCAGAAGTGACAGTGTCCTTGAGGACCCCTGAACTTGCAGCTGGTATGTGAAGTGAAAACAGTGTTGTGGAGGACTGTGCCCTTAATCTGTGATGTCTATCACAATTGTGGGTGATTGGTGTCAAAAGTCATTGCAGTGTTTCATATTTATGAGAATTAAATGGTTCGGTATATGTAAAAATGCTTAGAATAGTAACTGGTACGCCGTAAATGTTCTGCACGTGTTAGCTATTATTATTAAATGGTCACATTTTTCATGACTGATGAATATAGTAGCAAGAATAATAACTACTGGTTTAGGTTTAGATAGTGTGTTTAATATAACCCATAGCCTGTTCTGTAAGATGTATTTTTAATGTTTGTTTATTTAGATTTTTGAGAGAGATAGAGAGCGCGTGAGCAATCTCACGAACCCCGTGAGATCATGACCTGAGCTGAAACCAAGAGTCAGATGCCCAACCTACTGAGCCACCCAGGTGCCACTCTAAGATGTTTTGGTCGTTTTAAAAATTATTTTCTCAAGTTGTTTAAGGGAATATAATAAATGGTAAAACAGACACACTGACAGAGGTCTATGATTCTTATTATAATGTAATAAGCTTAAGTCTGGAAACTTCTTTTCCATAAAAAACTATCATAGGTATAATCACTTAAAACTTAGGTCTGATTTTCTTTTGGTAAGAGAAGAGGAATAAAAAGTTTGCCTTTCCTATAATAGAGCTGAGTACCACACTGTATAGAATGTTGGGTGATCTATCATAACAATTGGACTCCAGAAATTATAATGATGCAAATTTAATAGACGTTTAATTGTAATAAACTATTAAAGTTTCTTTTTATATTGATGTATAATTGACAAAAAATGGTGTATTAGTTTCAGGTTTACAACATAGTGATTCAATAATTCTCTACATTATGCAGCGCTCACCACAATAAATGTAGTTACCATCTGTCATTATATAATTAATATTATTGACTGTATTTCTTATGCTGTACTTTCCAGTCCCATGACTTATTTAATTGAAAACTGGAAGTTTGTGCCTCTTAATCCTCTTCACAAATTTCACCCATCCTTCTTTCCACTTTCCCTTTTGGCCACCACTAGTTCTGTGTATTTAGGATTCTGTTGCTGTTTTTTGTTTGTTTTTGTTGTTGTTCATTTGTTTTGTTTTTTAGATCTCACGTATAAATGAAATCACATGGCATTTGTTTTTCTCTTCAAATTTATTTCACTTAGCATGACACTCTTTGTGTCTATCCACATCGTCACAAATAGTAAAATCTCATTCTTTTTTATGGCTGAGTAGTACTCCATTGCTATACATATCATATCTTGTTTATCCAGTCATCTCTGGATGGACACTCAGTTGCTTCCATATCTTTCCTATTGTAAATATTGCTGTAGTGAACATAGAGGTGCACATATCTTTTTGAATTAGTGTTTTCATTTTCTTTGGGTAAATTTCTGGTAGTGGAATTATTGGATTGGACAGCCTTTCCATTTTTAATTTTTTCAGTACTTATATACCATTTTCCATGGTGGCTGCACCAATTCACATTCCTACCAACAATGCACAAGGGTTCCCTTTCCTCTATATCCTCGCCAGCATTTGTTATTTCTTGTTTTCTTTCCTTTTTTTCTTTTTTCTTTTCTTTTCTTTTCCTTTTTTTTTTTTTTTTTTTTTTTTTTTTCTTTTTTTTTTTTTTTTTTTTTTGATGTAGCCGTTCTGACTAGTATGGGGTGATATTTCATTGGGGTTCTGATTTCCCTGATGATGAGTGATGTTCAATATTTTTTCATGTGTCCTTTGGCCATCTGTATGTCTCTCAGGTTGTCTACCCATTATTTAATTGGATTTTTTTTTTATTTTTTATTTTTGTGTTGATTTGTATGAGCTCTTTATATATTTTGAATATAACCCCTTTTGGGTATATTATTTGCAAGTATCTCCTCACACTAAATAGATTGCCTTTTTGTTTTGTTGATGGTTTCCTATGCTGTGCAAAAGCTTTTCATTTTGGTGTAATCCAAGTAGTTTGATTTTACTTTTATTTCCCTTGCCTGAGGAGACATATATAGATTAAAAATTGTTGCTAAGACTGATGTACTATTTACTTATATACTTTGTAGTATATCTTGAAATCTGGGATTGTGATAACTTCCAACTTTGTCCTTTCTCAAGATTGCTTTGGGTATTTGGGGTCTTTTGTGATTGAATACAAATTTTAGGATTATTTCTTCTTATTCTGTGAAAAACACTGTTGGTATTTTGATAGACATTGCATTAAATCTGTAGATTGCTTTAAGCAAAGTTTACTTTCAATAGAGCTAGTAAATGAATAAATGTCTCTATGGGACTGCCTTCTTATGGTATTCAAGAAACCAAACTTACTGGTTTCAGTGGGTGGCTCACAAAGCTTCCTTGAGTATCATCTGCAATTTACCTGAACAGGGTAGGGGCAAAAAGATGGGGAGAAAATATGAAATATTTATACAGGTTAGGCCTAGAAATAATTTTAGCTCATGCTCCATTGCCTAGATCTCAGTCATATGGATACATCTAACTGCAAGGGAGGCTGGGAGGCTTCTATAGCACAGCTATAGAAGAGAAGAGAAAATGCAAGACAGCAGTTTAGTATTTAATTGTTAATTTTTTATATACTTTATTTGCAGGCCCATTAAGTCCTTGCAGAAAATAGTCAATAACAATTAAATGCCCATTGATTATTTCATTAAAGTTTCTCTTGTCTTGCCTACCACAATTGGGGAAAAAAAACCTTTCTTTTCACTGACTTGCCCTTTGTGATAAAATTCCACTATAGAATTTTCAAACATTTTAGTATTTACTGTAGAAATTCACCATAGGAATTTCTTCCCTGTTTTCCTATCAAAATGGAAAATTACTTTAGCCATTTATACTTTGGAAAAGATGAGTTTATAGACACCTTTCTGCTAGCTGTAGCCCTTTAAAATAGTATTTTCACTGGTAGGAGTGGGGAGAAGCCTAAATAGATCACAAAGTAAATTGGCTAAATACAAAAGCTTCATCACTGAGCAAGCTGAAATTCCTATATAAATGCTCCATCATACCAACTGGATGCCTTACTTTACTTTGTAAAGGGGAGTGAAATAGTAGTTCTGATTCTGGCAAATTTAAATATTCATTTCTTCTTCCGAGTTAATAAAAATCAGAATATTTAAAATGCTACCTATCTTTTTTTCCCTGTTTTTTTCTGCTTTTTATCCTAAACCCACATACTTGCTGTTCTTTCTCCTTCCTTTAGTGCAAATCATGTGACACAAAGGAAAGTGTAAAGGATGAGCCCTGGGGTTGGGGATAGAAAATTGTGCTGTTCTGGGGTGCCTGGGTGGCTCAGTTGATTAAGCATCTGACTTCAGCTCAGGTCATGATCTCATGGTTCGTGGGTCTGAGCCCTGCATCGGGCACAGTGCTGACAGCTAGCTCAGAGTNAAAAGATTGTGCTGTTCTAATAGTGCAGTGTGATCTATTTTATAGCAGCCTGTTATACAGGCTCTGTCTCTCACCACCTTTTCTTCTGATATCTGCTGCTTTGCAGTTCCAAAATATTATTGAAAAAAATATGTTCCAGGGGCAGTTTGGTAACTTAGTCAGTTAAGCATCTGACTCTTGGTTTCAGTTCAGGTCATGATCTCACAGTTGTGAGCTTAAGCCCTCCATCAGGCTCGATGTTCTCAGCTTGGGATTATTTCTCTCCTCTCTCTCTGCACCTCCATTCTTGTGTGCACACACACTCTCTCTCTCAAAATAAATAAACTTAAACATAATTACCTTCATAAAAGACCTAGCATTGATCTGTTGCAGAATAGAATTTTCTTAAACATTGCATTCACTACTAAATTTCCCATACCACATCTCCCAGTTCATTGAGGAATAGAGTATTTCACTGCAAAATTCCTTATCTTTCAGATTTATTTCAAAAGATTCTGCAATAGACAACCATAGGCTTTATTGAAATTCTCACTTGTAGGTGCCTGGCCATGTTCAGTTGATTTCTGAAGTGACATATTTATAATTGACAAACATTGCTTATGGTTATAATACTTCTTTTTATTTTATAGAAAATCCCTGGCAAGTGAACAGATATAATCAGGCTGAATTCCCTTTCAATGAAAACTTTATCTCCCTTGAAATGAGAAAGGAAAAAATCTCCAAAATGAGCAATTAGGATGTCATGGCTACACTGGATCCCTTGCAGCATGTGACTTCTCTTGGGGACAACATATTGTAGGCAGAATATTACTCAGAATCATCATTTCAGGTCTCATGCCTGAGAAACATACCCTACCCATGTGGAATAAAGGTGAAGACCAGAAAGCTGGGAGGATATGGGAGAATTACTTCTCATCAGTGGTTTCTAGGAAGGTAGTGAAATTTTAGATGATAAATGTAAACATTGCCAATACTTTTTCAGAATATATTTTAAATAGTGTCTTAGAATTATCAATAGAAAAATTAATAGAAGGGTAGATAGATACATGAAGTGGTTACACGGTCAGAACTTAAGACAATGAAATTTCAGAGTGATGATTTTCTCAAAGAAAAAGTATACATTTTAAGTGTCTTGATCTGTTAACAGACAATCTCAAAATATTTCTTTTAGCCCTTTTCTATTTATTTTGCTTTCTCATTTTGGATTTTGTATCTACATAAACATATATACCCAAAGATATACTATAAAGTGTACTTTATTTTATGACACCTTGTTTTCAAGCAGAAATAAATATTAAAGGAAAATAAAGACCAGTCAGGGTTGGAGCACCTGGGTGGCTCAGTTGGTTGAGTGTCTGATTCTTGATTTCGGCTCAGGTCATGATCCTGAGATCTTGGGTTTGCGCCCTGTGTTGTGTAGTCACGCTAAGTGTGGAGCCCACTTGGGAGTTACTCTGCCCCTTTCCCCAGCTCATGTTCTCTCTCCCTCCCTCTTAAAAAAAAAAAAACCAAGGAGGAGAAAACTGAGATTTTCTTTTTAAAGAATTTGAACTGAACAGATACAGATAAGTTCAGAGAATATTTTAATGTGGCCGTTTCCTACTCTCACATTTTTATAAAATAAATAGCTTTGTTTCATCTTTATTCTGATTAATTTGAGCATTATTTAAAAAACAAAACAAAGGGCACCTGGGTGGCTAGTCCGTTAAATGTCCGACTTCAGCTCAGGTCATGATCTCATGGTTCATGGGTCTGAGCCCCATGTTGGGCTCTGTGCTGACAGCTAGCTCAGAGCCTGGAGCCTGTCTTTGGATTCTGTGTCTCCCTCTATCTCTGACCCTCCCCTGCTCATGCTGTCTCTATCTCTTTCTCAAAAATAAGTAAAACATTTTTTAAAAACCCAAAAATGACTTTGGGCCATTTGTTGTGGAAAAAACAAAGAAACACCTGTTCAAAACCATGCAAATTTGCTAATTGCATATAAGAAAGTTAAAATGGATATATTCAGGTCAAGTTCATGATGATTTCAAGGCTGAGTGGTCTGTTCCAGGTGGGTATTTTTCCTCAAAAAATGTTTCTCTGCATTACTTCTCGGAACAATGGTGCTACAAAAGCTCCAGATAACAATGATTATCTTTGGTGTTTTACATATAAAGTGACTAAAACAAACTGGTATGTGATAGTTGAAAATTCTAATCTGTTTTGCCCCCAAAATTTGTATCTTAGAAAATATAACCTCTAAAACACATGCCTTAGAGTGTTAGAAGCAAGAACTTAGGCTCCAACTGCCCAAGTTCAGATTCTATCTCCATCTTTTACCAGCTATGGAAACTTGGAAAAGTGCTTAACCTGGCTTCATCTCAGTTTGCTCATCTATCAAAGAATAATAATAATAATAATAATTTATGCCTCGTGAGATTGTAGTTTAAGTCATTTATTAAAGTGTCTGGCACATAAAGGGCTTAGTTAGTATTGCTTCTTGATGTGACTATTTACCTTCCACTTAAAAACAAAATATTTTAGGGGCACCTGGGTGGCTCAGTCAGTTAAGCATCTGACGTCAGCTCAGGTCATGATCTCGTGGTTCATGGGTTCGAGCCCCATGTCAGACTCTGTGCTGACAGCTAGCTCAGACCCTGTAGCATGTTTCAGATTCTGTACCTCCTTCTCTCTCTGACCCTACCCTGCTCACACTGTCTCTCTCTCAGAAATAGATAAAACATTTAAAAAAAATTTTTTTTAATTTTTACCAAGGTAATGAGACTGGAGAAAAACCACCTAAAATTGGGTTTGGTATTAAAAAAAAATGACAATGAGCCTCTCTACCTTCTTAGATGGACATAGCTGCTCATTTATTCCATGTTTCTTAGCCTATCTATGGACTTCATGGTAAGGTTAAGAATGAACTACTGCTTTCCTCAACTGCCTTGGCAGACTAGGCTCCAAACATACCAGTTTCTTTAAACTCACATCACACTGGTGTTAATATACAAAGTAGCATCCTGACATATCCTGGAGATTCAGCCTTAATTATCTTGGAGAAAACTCCTTACTTAGATGGGCAGCTGATATCCTTGATAACAGCAAAGATCAAAGAATCTTATTATTCAACACTATTTTCATTATCATCACCTTCCCACCTGTGTGAATTAATGTCTTAGGAGCAGATGCCACACTAGAATTAACTGTGTGAGAAATTTATTGGAGAAAATGTCTATGAGGAAAAATTGAGAGAGATTCAGAAAAGATTGAGAGAATTGTCAACCCAAGATAGAGGTCTAATTTCTATGAAAGGAAGGTAGAGTAGGAAAAGTCTTAAGACTGTAAATGGAGTTGAAGTAAAATTTTAGCAAAGCCAACAAGGAACACTTGAGCCAAAGTCACTAGGCATCGAAGTCTCATATCCCCTAGGAAGTGGCCTGGCTAGGTGTCCCTATAGCATTCAGTCACCGGCTGTGAGAGCTTAGTAGGAAGCATAGCCCTCAAGTAGACACATCAGTGGATTTTAGAGTATGTCACCTGGGTCCATAGGTCAATTAGGCTCTCTGCCATGAAATATAAGAGAGTATTGTTTATGGCCATCAAACCACCTGATGCTTGAAATCCTCCTCTACAAATCTTTCTACCATTCTGGAATCCTATCACCCCCTTTACTTACGCACTAGTTTGTCTTAGTTCCCCTAAACTGCTTTCTCTCTCTGCCTTTTTCTTTCATCTCAATTTATTTCCAGAACACTTCTTATGACTCAGATTGTGAGTATCACAATAAACTCCAAAGACAACTGTGGTGTTTAAATTATTTTTCATTTAAGGCTAACTATTAGCCAAACACTAAAGATACAGAATGTGAGTAACAGTTCCAAGAGTGAGATGATCTCCAGTTGTCATTAATCTTTGCCAAGGCTGATAAATTGCAGTAGAGGACTAATAACATGAAACTTTACAGACTCAGAAAGGCAGATCAGAGTGTGAAAACACGGAGTAGGCAACAGTCTGCGTTGCTATTGTGCTTTGCTTACTGATGCTGTTTATGATCTGATTATAAAACTGAATGAACATTCAAATATCCCACAGTATAAACAATACTCTTTCCCTTGAGTTTTGTTTTCACTTTCATCAGTGTTTGCTAATTTAAGCAATGATGAGAAATGACGAACAATGACAATAAAGTCATTTACAAAACTGACTTTACAGAAAAGAGCATTAAACTTGAAATCAGTGACAATAATTTACCAAGCTTCTAAATGTACACAGGCAAAACTTTTCTCAGTAACATTTCAAAACATTCACATGTGGTAAAATTTTGTAGCCATTTTCTAAGTGATTTCTGAGAAGAATTGGTAGTCAGTCTCTGGTTTGAGAAAACAGAAAGAAACTCAGAGCTTATATCACAGTGTTTTGCAATTAGTTTTATTAATTCTATTTGCCCAGATAAGGTAAAGAACCACATCTACTTTTCTTTTTCCTGAACCATCTTAGCACAGGCAGCCATAACAAAATAGTACAGATTGGGTGGAACTTAGACAACAAATTTCTCAGAGTTCTAGAGGATGTGAAGTCCATGATCAATGTACCCACAAAATAGGCTTCATTCTGAGGCAGTGGCTTTTGGGCTTGTATGTGACCTTCAGCCTGTTCATAGGACCTCTTTTTGAGCTTGTGTATGACCTTCACCCTGCTTATAAGACCTCTTTTTTGTACATATGTGGGGAGATGGAGAGAGAAAGCTCTTTAATATCTCTTCTTATAAGGGCACTAATCCCTTTGGCTACAACACTCTCATGACCTCATCCAACTCTAATGACCTCCCAAAGGCCCCATCTCTAAATAGCATCACATTGGAGAACAGGGCTTCAGGATTGAATTTGGGGAGTTAGGCACAAACATTCAGTCCGTAAACTAAAGTGATTGTTATACCCTCATATCTTAATCTGTGACAAAGTGTACATTCACAGCATGGTCAAATGACAATACCTTGAAGGTTAGCCACAGGTATATTCTTTTCCTTCTGCTCTCTTTTTGCAAATTCTTTCGTGGATTTCCCGTGGTTCTTTACAAAGATCAGCATTTTTTTAGTACTGAGAGTTATGTGCTGTGAAATTGGGGTTTCAGAGATGCTCCTCAAAGGCAGTTGCTACAACATTGACATCCTGGTCTGTTGGTTTCTAGTTTCCAGGGCCACCACAGCCAAAGTAGGATCTTATAGTTACTGCTTAAAGCATTTAACCAGGAAGCAGTGCCCCAAATGCTGTATGTCATCATTGAGTCCCACAGCCTCTTGCTGCCTCAGATGCTAATGTAACTCTCTGCAGACTCTCCCAGCAGTCCACGAGGAGCCCAGGTATCAAGCTCATCCAGTGAACTCTTACAACAGCAACACCCACTTGAACCCCAAGTGTTACACCTCTTTGTGATCCAACTTGTCACACACCTGCAACACACATACACAAGCACATACAATCATTTCTCCAGCACGATGCCTATGGTAAGTAATATCAGCAGGCACCTCCTATGCAGAGCTCAAACTGCCTTTACCTCAATACACAGCTGGGACAGAGAACTATGCATAGAGCAGACTTCTCTCTTATGTTTAATTTCATCTCAGAGGCCTCACTGGCCTTTTATGTCTGTATTGCTTAGCCAGGCTTCTCTTGTTTAATGCAACACATTTTAACACATACAATTTCAGATAGAAAGGTCAGACTCTATTGACAAAGCTGGTATTGTGTCAAATTCAGCCAGAAGTTCTTGCTACCACCTTCTTCATAGTAATAGTAATGGGTACATGCCTTAGACCAAGATAGATGGTAGATAGATTGATTGATTGATAGATAGATAGGCAGGCAGACAGAAATATAGTGGTTTTTACTCTGAAATTTTAAGAAAAATGTATTTTAGGAACCAAAAGCTAACAATGAAAGGTCCCCATTGGAAACCTCAATGCCCTAGGGAAATAGCCTGGTTATTCTGGACTTCTTTACCTCTGACTCCCACATCCATGCTGCATTATGAAGTTGAAGAGCAACAGAATAAAAATCATGATGTTTCTAATACATGCTTTTTACCAACTTTATTGAATACTCCAGCTTTCACCATTTTACTGCAGCTCTCTAAGCCTTAAAGATCAATATATCTGGCTTTTAAAGAAAGCTCCTGGAGTGAAAAATACCTGTGGGCATGTACCTGAGCCCCAGAGAAATTCATTATTCTGGTTAAAGTTGAATACTGGCTCAACAGTGCTGCACGCCTACTCCAGGCCAAAGCATGAGGTTCCTTCATGGCCAAGGCCCAAAAATGAGCCAAGAGGTGTGTACCTGTGAGCAAATCGAGGTCTGGCAACGAGGGGGATGAGCAGTGTACCACAGGAGGCCACTGCACCGTCAGCACCTGTTCCATGAAACATGGGAGTCAGAAAGAAGGGTCTTAAGAGAGAACCACCCTTCAGTACTTACTGCTTAGAATGCAGCGTGGACAGTCTCACTGGGCTTTTGTAAAGCCTAATGTTTCATTTCCATCTTCGGTTTTATTTCTACTTTCCAAATCATCGGCATTTCTTGAACATCAATCAGAAGGTTGCTGTGAACTTTCCCTGTTTGAACTCAGTCGATGCTGAATTTATTTTCGAGGTAGTCTAATTTTATCATAAAAACTCAGCTCTCAAATTAAAGCTGGGTTATATTAAGTCTTTTGGGAATCTGAAGTTTGTGTTCTACTGGCTTCCTCAAGTTTTATTTCTTCACATGAAAAAAAAAATAGATTGTACTGTTCAAGTCTTTAGGGAAGAGAGTACACAGACTCAGAATGTGGCCTCACCACAGCAGCACCACTCGAAGTAGCAAATCTGTACAGATAAATCTTTACTCTGTCACTCTTCCTGTCTCTCTGTCTCTGTCTCCCTGTCATGTCAGGAACCAGTTTCATAGCTGATGTGTTGGTCCTGTTTACTAAATTATAGGTGCCCAGCAAGTCCTGGGGCATGGTGGGTACTCCATAAGTATTTGATCTTTTTTTTTTTTTTAATGTTTATCTACTTTTGACAGAGAAAGAGAGAACATGATCCGGGAAGGGGCAGAGACAGAGAGGGAGACACAGAATCTGATGCAGGCTCCAGGCTCTGAGCTGTCAGCACAGAGCCCAACATGGGGCTTGAACCCATGAACTGCAAGATCATGACCTGAGCCGAAACCAGGCACTCAACCTACTGAGCCACCCAGGCACCCCATCCATAAGTATCTGATCTTTAAAAAAGAACTAAAGGGGCCTACAAATTACTAGTCCAGAGTATCAGTGTACTGGATACACTGGACTGCTCTATCCTGGCATGCTGGCTATCACTGTGCCTCCTTGTCCCAGAGGAAAAACCTACACACTTCATGCCTGCAGCCAAGGTTATAAACCTAGAGGACTCCCTTTTGCTCTTAAAGGAAAGAAGTACACTGCTTGTTATAGTATAATTAGGAATCTGCTGGGGCTCTACCCATTTTAGAAAGAAAGCATAGCACAGGCAAAAAGAGAGACTGCCAAGTCTGTTAGCCTGAATCTGAGTCATTTGCAATTTCTAGTTGTAAGTCTATGAGCACCTAATATTCCTGAACCTTAGCTTCTTATTGGCAAGATGGAAAAAATATCTTCTTTCTTCTGGGTTATCATGTCACTGAAATAATACAAGTTAAAAAGCTTTGTAGATCATCAAACACTATCTGAATACAATATATTATTTACTCTCTTAACTGTACCAAGTTTATCAGTGGTAAGTCACCTGGAGTCTTCCATCAGCAACGTAGGTGGCTAAGCATATGTTACGCAAGAATTGGAGAGTTTTGTAGTAAATTACACAATGAATGCAACCCCTACTCAGTGGCAGCTTGCATTGGGTTACATACTAAAATGCCGATATGGGAATCACTTCCAGCAAATGAGGCAGCAGTGAGACCAAGATGCAAATTATCTGACTTTAGTCAGGAGTATTAAGGAGTTCAAAGAAAAATCGTATCAGTAAAACCGCAATTACCATAAGATGACGTGTTTTACAAGACCATAAAATAAACACTCATGTTTTGCTTTTATATCTAATGAGAAATGAAGAGTTGGAGCAGGGACAGCCTCATGAGTCATACCCCTCGGGAATATTCAGGAGCCCCCAGGATCACGGGGGCCAAGAGAAGGACATGTCTGGATATAAAAGATGCAGCAGCCCCCATCGCATGCCCAGGCTTGCTAATGCCCAGGAGAATCCCTGCCTCATCTGGTGTCAGTCTTGTGGTGGTTGCTGCTGCTGGACTCAAGCTTCTCAAAGCTCTCCCACTTTCTTTCACACCTTGCCTCCAAAAACAGTGGTCAACCTGGCCCTTTAGCACATGAATA
This sequence comes from Crocuta crocuta, assembly GCF_008692635.1. Classification (NCBI taxonomy): domain Eukaryota; kingdom Metazoa; phylum Chordata; class Mammalia; order Carnivora; family Hyaenidae; genus Crocuta; species Crocuta crocuta. The sequence goes on from NW_027530502.1 coordinate 3,204,644, forward strand.
TTTTTTTCATACAAACATCTGTACTTAGGGACCAGGCAACTATTCTTTGTAGGAAAGAATTCTCTGAATTTTCAAACTGATGTAATTAGTAAAACAATAGTATTAAAATATACATGCCACGTGGACTATGTCCATTGTGTTAACAGTGGATAACACCATTAACTGTTTAATCATAATGGGTCTTAGTTTTTAGTTTAGGGGTAGTGTAATGTGGGAGGGGCATGGTTCTACTGAAAACGATGGTAGAACTTCATTAACTCCCCAGGACTAGAAACCTAAAGTAAGTACAAGGCTCCATAATTAAACTGATGGCACAAATGCCTTGTTCTTTGATTATGGAAATATTTTTTTGAAGTAAATTCTGTCTGGGGGTCCAAATGTGCCTTCAGAAAGAGTATCAGTAAAGCATCCAAGAATCTTGCCTTCCATGTGCCATTAGTTTTCTTTCCTGATGTGGACTTTCTGAGCGAGGAGTTTAAAAAGGTTGTCCTTGTCCGGCTGCTCAAATCCCATTGCATTTGCTAAAGAATAGCCTGGGCTGCACCACAGCAAATCCTAAGCCCACAGCTTTCCCTAGGATTCCTATATAGCATTTGAGTCCAGGTGTACATTCATTCTGGTTCTTCCTTTTTATTTTAAATTCAGGTTTTCTCCAAGCATTTATTAGATTTTTGCCAAATAAATGTGCTAACAGGTAATACAGGGGACCATAATGAGGTATGAAATTGGATTCTTAAAATTAAGGCCTTTTTTATCCAGAAGAAAGGACCATAAGCCATCATTTGTTTTGCTCACCATCATCTCTCTAGACAGTATTATAGATTCTGGCACATGGTGAGCCCTCAATATTTACTAAATTAATGAATAAATAAGTAAAAGAGTGAGCACAATATTAGAAAATGGCATATGAAGTGACTTGAGAGAGAAGAAAAACTCCAATTCTTAGGATCTTTGACTGCCCTTTTCATGGGACTATAGATGACACTTTGAATTCTCTTCAGTTAATACTCTCCAAACACATCTGGGAGATTTCACAACCCAACACTCCCTTGTTCTGTGTATTTCCAAAGTAAAATTACACACATAGGTTATATGTACTAGAATGCCCAAGAAGCATCACAGTGTGATCCATATATGAATATGAGGATTCTTGATACACTGCATTCTCTTAAATGCAATCCTCATCACCCATACCTCTTGAAAATATTGGCAGTGAAGATATTTTTTTCCTTCTGGCATGCCCAGTGATAAGCTCTGCTGAATACCTCTCTTCCTGAACATTTGCTTGGCCCCTCCTTCTTCCTCCACCTTAATTATAGGGCTGTTGTTCCATATCAAAATCTTTGGTGCTACTTTGATTTGGAATGTCATTTACCAAATGATTTCATGTACTTCCACTTCACAATCTTCAGACACACTCATACTTCTTCTCCTCAGAAATTCTTTCTTGACTGCCTGACTAAAGTACCTCCCATGTTGTCATATAACATATTCTGTCATGTAGTCTTCATGGTACTGAAGACATGTTTCCTCATGTTTGCCTTCCATTTTGGCCACAAATACAAACTCTTTCAAGTCAGGCCTCTTCACTGCTATCTCCACTTCACCTAGAGTAGTGTCTGGCTGATAGTAATGTGTGGCCACCTGACAATAAAAGGCTTTGAATGCCAGACTTTTTCAGGTGAACAAAAGGAATCTATTAGAGTGTCTTCCACTGTGGGAGGCTAAATGTCCAGAACTGTGCCTCAAAGAAATTACATTCATTGGTGGCAATGTACAGTCTGGATTGGAAAGCAGAGATCCTGGCGCAGAGAGCTCAGTAAGAACATTAGATTTTTTTTCCTGTACGGTGTGGCTAATATTGGTTAATGTTGTATATTTTCTGTACGACATAGTAGCTGCTTAGACTAGAAACAGATTTTAAGCTATAGAAAATAATTTAAGACCAGATGAACATCATACATTATACTTATTTTCTACAGTGGCTATTAGTTTTGTGTGTGTGTGTGTGTGTGCGTGTTTACAAAACCTTATTTGGTTGCTTAAGGCTATCAACACATCTCTATAAAAATGAAGACAACTATTAACCAAAGGACCTAAGGATTTTAAGCCAGATAATATAAAGGGTCTTACAATTCAGAATTTGCTGTAATTATTGAAGTAAAAAAATGGTGAAGCCTATTTAAAAAGCTTCCTGTCTCAAGATAGTATGTCCTTGTATTCCAGGAACTTAATGAGGGATAATAATAATGATTATGATAATGATAATCTCGTCAAAATCATGAAAGTATGCTTAAAAAGCCTAAAATGAGTTTCCTACTGAGATGATAAAAAGAGAGTGTTTTTTTTTTAAGTCCAAGTTTAGAGTTGAATTTCTACATAGTCCATTTAATTTCACACAGAGAAGGGGGGAAAAAAAAACAACTATTACATGGCTCCATGCCTTATGCTCAACCCTGTGTGTAGCAACCACAACAAATCAACAATATAATTATTGAGGAGCACCTGGTGGCTCAGTTGGTGGAGTGTCCAACTCTTGATTTCAGCTCAGGTCATGATCTCCCATTTCATGTCAGGGCTGTCAGCTTAGAATTCTCTCTCCCCTTCTCTCTTCCCCTCTGCCCCTTAATTTATTTAATTTTTTAAAATAAATTTAAAAATACATAAAAATTATTGAGCACCTAATGTGTTCAGTGCTGATGATTTAAAACTATTCACAAATATGTCAATGGCTAAATAGGAAACTGGATAAAAAATGTGGTTGAGTCTGCAAACATCACAACTATTGTTAAATGTCAGAAAAAAAAAGTCACTCAAAGCAAAATCATCTTTCTGAGTACTCAAGAACTGGATGTTGTTTATATCTCTTAATCTCTTATGACTTCTTTTTATTAGCTTGTAATAAACCTTAAGAAAAAAGAAATTTATTTCCATAGTCTATTTTTATCACATGACTCTCAAACTTCCCTCTCAATTCTATAGTGTCTGTTTAAAAGGCTGATCTTTTTTCTTTTTTTTAATGTTATTTTATTTTTGAGAGAGAAGACAAATAATGGTGGGCAGTGAGAGAGGGAGACAGGAAACAGAATCCCAAGCAGGCTCTGAACTGTCAGCAGAGAGCCTGATGCAGGGCTTGAACTCGTGAACAACAAGATCATGAACTGAGTCTAAATCAAGACTTGGTTGCTTAACTGACAGCCAGCCAAGCACTTCCTTAAATGACTGATCTGATAGAGAGTCTTCTTTGCTTATAACCTTTTAATGGCTACCCAAAATCAGTAGAAAAAGGCCAGCTCTCTAAATATGGCATACATGGGGTTCTCCATTCTAGGTGCCTTGCTTAATTCTCCAGTTTTATTTCCCAAACCCTTCTACTTTACACTTAACAGTGCATTAATACCAAACTGCTCCTTGTTTCTGTGCAGTTTCATGAGCCTCTGCTGAGGCTGCATGAATGCCTACATTCTACACCTTCTTCAGTCTTCCCTGACTCTTACTTAACATTAAAGGCTAAGTTTAAACAGCATTTCTCTAAGACTTTGTCTGGAGCCTTAGTTATACATATGATATTAATTCCATATCTGATATAACATTTGCAAATATTTTCTCCTATTTTTTTGCTGATTGTTACTTTTGCTTTGAAAAATTTTTGAGTTTGATACAGTCTCACTTGGTTATTTTTTACTTTCTTTGGTACTTTGGTGTCATATTAAAAAACGCATAACCAAGACCCATGTCAGGAGCTTTTTCCATATTTTTTTCAGTTCTTATGTTTTAAGTTTGTAATGCATTTTGAATTAATTTTTATGAGTGGTATAACATATGGATCCAATTTCATTTTTTGGCATGTGACTATCCAGTTTTCCCAGCACCATTTATTGAAAATATTATATTATCCCCACTGGGTATTCTTGGCTCCCTTGTCAAATATCATTTGAGCATATATGTATGACTATGTTGTGGGCTTTCTGTCTTACTCAACTAGTCTACATATCAGTTTTTGTTTTGTTTTTTGGCTACTATTTTGATTACTATAAGTTTGGTGCTTTGTAGTATACTTTGAAATTAGTGTGAGGCCTCCAGCTTTGTTCTTCGTTCTCAAGACTGTTTTAGATAGTCAGGGTCTTTTGCAGTTCCATACAAATTTTCAGACCGTTTTCATTTCTGTGAAAAATGACACTTTTTTTTTATAGAGATTGCACGAAATTATAGATGGCTTTGGGTAGTATGGATATTTTAGTGATAATTCTACCAATCCTTAAACATAATAATATAAAATAATAATAATAATAATAATAATAATAATGAAATCCTTTCATTTATTTGTGTCTTCTATTTCTTTCATCAGTGTCTTAATTTCCAGGAAAGAGACATCTTACCTTTCGGTCAAATGTGTTTCTAAGTATTTTATTGTTTTTGATGCTGTGGTAAAAGGGATTGTTTTATTTCTACTTCAAATATTTGTTATATAGAAATATGATTTATTTTTGAATGTTAATTTCATATCCTGCAACTCACTGAATTCATTTTAGTTCTAATGGTGTTTTGGTAGAGTCCTAAGTGTTTCTAGTACATGATCATGTCCTCTGCAGAGACCATTTTAATTTTATTTTCTGATATGTGGGGCTTTTATTTCTCTTGCCTGATTTCCCTGTCTAGAATTTCAGTAGTTTGTTGAATAAGATTGGTGAAAGTGGCCACACTTGTCTGGTTTCTGATTGTAGAGGAAAAGCTTTCAGGTTTTCACTGTTTGGTCTGACATTAGCTGTGAATTTGTCACATATGACCTTTGCTATGTTGAAGTGTGTTCCTTCTGTACCCACATTACAGAAAGCTTTTATCATGAAAGTGTTATGAATTTTGGAAAAAAATTTCTGCTTCTATGGACAGAAAATGTTTTTTATCCTTCATTTTATTGATGTGGTGTATCATATTTATTGATTTGCATACATTGAACCATCTTTCAGGGATAAATCCCATTTGATCATGGTGTAAGATCCTTTCAATAAAATATTGAATTTGTTTTTCTAGAGTTTAACTGACAATTTTTGCAATTATGTTCATCAGGAATTTTGATTGGCCTGGAGTATTCTTTGCTTGTAATGTCTTTATCTGGCGGTGGCATCAGGGTAATCATGGCCTCATAAGCTAGTTTCTATTTTTTCAAAGAGTTTGAAGATTGGTGTTGATTCTTCTTTAAATGTTTGGTAGATTTAACCAGTGAAACTATCTTGTCCTGGGCATTTTTGTGTAGGAGGTTTTTGATTACTGATTCATCTCTCAAGTAGTAATTGGTCTTGGGGCACCTGGGTGGCTCAGTTGGTTGAGTGTCTGACTTTGGCTCACATCATGATCTCGTGATTCATGAGTTCAAGCCCCGCATAGAGCTCTGTGCTGTCAGCTCAAAGCCTGGAGCCTTCTTCAGATTCCATGTCTCCCACTCTCTCTGCCCCTCCGCCTCTCGCATTCCGTCTTTTCACACTCTCTCTCAAAAATAAATATTTTTTTTAAAAAAACGAGTAAATTGCTCTGTTCAGATTTCTATTTCTTCATGTTTTAGTCTTTATTTATGACTATAAACTTCTCTCTTAGTGCTGCTTTTGCTTATCCCATAAGTTTTGGTTTGTTGTTTTCTCATTTTCATTGGTCTCTAAATATGTTTTGATTTCATTTTTGATTTCTTCTTTTACCCACTGAATGTTCAGGGGATCGTTTTTAATTTCCATATATTATGAATTTTATGAGTTTTCCTCCTGTAATTAACTTCTAGTTTCATACCTTTGTGATTGGAAAATATAACTAGATATAATTTTAATCTTCATAAATTTGTTAAGACTTACTTTGTGGCCAAACGTGTGATTTGTTCCGGAAAATGTCACATACGTGCTTGAGAAGAATGTGTATCCTGGTGCTGTTGAATAGAATGTCCTGTATATGTCTTGGGGTGCCTGGGTGGCTTAGTCGGTTAAGCGACCGACTTTCACTTAGGTCATGATCTCGCGGTTCGTGGGTTCGAGCCCCGCGTCGGGCTCTGTGCTGACTGCCAGCTCAGAGCCTGGAGCCTGTTTCAGTCTGTGACTCCCTCTCTCTCTGACCCTCCCCTGCTCACGCTGTCTCTCTCTCTCCTAGAGATAAATAAAAACCATTAAAAAAAAAAATTAAAAAAAAAAAAAAAAAGAATGTCCTGTATATGTCTGTTAGGTTCATTTGGTCTATAGTATTATTCTCGTTTGCTGTTTCCTTATTTATTTTTTTCCTGGATAATCCATACAGCGTTGAAATGGAATATTGAAGTCTTATTATTATTGTACTGCTTGCTGTTTGTTTTTCCCTTCAGCTCTATTAATATTTTCTTTAAATATTTAGTTGCTCCAGTGTTAGAGCATATATATTCATAATTGTTGTATTCTCTTAATGAATGGACCCCCTTTTTGCTATATAGTATCCTAGTTCGTTTCTTATAACTGGTTTTGCTGAAAATCTATATATTCTAATATAAATAAGTATATCACCCCCCGCAACCCAGGCCTCTTTTATTTACCATTTACATGGACTATTTCTTCCATCCCTTCACTTTCAGCTAATCTGTTTCCTTAAAGTGATTCTCTTGTAGGCAGCATATCCTTGGGTCTTATTTTTAATCCCTCTAGCCACTCTGTGTCTTTTGATTGGGTAATTTAGTTCATTTACATTTACATTAATCATTTATACATAAGGACTTAAAATTACCATTTTGTTAATATTTTCTGATTGTGTTCTTGTGCTTTTGTTTGTGTCTTCCTTCGTTATTTGTTATTAGTTGAATAGACTTTAATTTCTTTCCCCTTATCTGTTGTGTAATTACTATAGGTTTTTTCTTTACTGTTACAATGAGGCTTCCTTGAAACATCTTATAGATCTTACAGTCTATTTGAAGCTAATAACAGCTTATTTTCAGTTGCGTAAAAACACTACAATCTTACTTCTCCCTACCCCACATTTTATGCTGTTGGGGTAATATTTTACCTATTTTTTATACAGTGCATATATTGACAGATTATGGAGTGGTTGAGACTGAATGCAAAACCCTTTCAGGATTTCCTGAGGTGCAAACATAAGTGTTTTCCACCTGGTCTCTGGGCCAGTGGACTGATTGTGGACTTTGAAAGGGGCTGAAATCAATTATAGGACACTTTCAGGCTTTCCTGGGGTACAGAGAGAAGTACTCCCACTGGTTTCCTAGCCTAGTAGTATTGTTCAGACTAAGCAGTGATAATCACATTTTGGAAACCAATCCTGATACTTTTCTTCTCTGAATTTTGATTTTACAGGAAAAGAATAGTGGTGTCAAAGCCCTCGTCAGCTATTATTTCATGAGGTAGGCTGTGACAAAGCAAAATGCTCTTATTTTATAACTACAAGAAAGGTAATAATTAGCCAAAATTATCTTGAAGCTACAAGTGAAGGAAAATGAATGGAATATTAGTTTCAAGGCAATGATTGTGTAGTGTTACTAGATATAAGGAAAAGTTTGAGCTAGAAAGCTGATTTGGTCCCAAGGCCTAGAGTGAGCAGGTCTGATGATAGACCCTGTCATACAGTTTGCCGAAATTCTGCCAGACATAGCTGCTGCACAGATAATGTGTAAACGCCTCTTTTCTGTTTCACTCACCATCCTAAACACAAGTATCAAATATTATCATCATCTTCACTTTCACACAAGAAGAATGAGTCCCTTGGCTTTCTGCCCACACTTGAGTTAATACCAAAAGTTGTCAGAATACTCCTTAGTACAGTGGTTTCTATTACTATATTCAGAGAGCCTGAAATGGAAGTAAACCTTTTCTTTAAAAGAAAAAGAAATTAAGAAGATAAAAATTGAGGTTAAAATGGAGACATTCAGAAATGTTTCTGTTATTTCAACTCTATGAAGTACAAAAGCTGAAAAAACATCAATAAAATTTAAAGGTACTATGAAACTGATGTGATTTGAAACAATCCTAAGTGGTAGCTGTAAGTAAACCTTCCTCTTTCTTATAAAGTAACTTGAGCAGAGCTCTTTATGAAATAACTTGCCATTTACCAAAATCCTGCTTGGTGTTCTGCTATGTTAGTGAATTCCTTCCATTGGCGTTGGGCCAATTAGAGAGTACAAATGCTGTTTATTTTATTTTTTTTCCTTTCTGCCAACACAAAGGTCAAATGTCTGAGAAATCTTTGGTTGGGTAGAATGAGTTATCTTCTTTTTCCAAATGAGACTCTATATATCTGTACTTTTTTAGTATGTTTCCAATTCTTGGAGAAGGGTATTGAAGCTCATAATATCACTGTTAAATACCTCTTCAGGCTACCCTGAACAAGTGATGGATTAGCTACCAGGGTTTTTGTGTGATATAGCAACTTCTCTACTTGGTGGTATATTGGGTAGTAACAAATGGGTTTGACAACACAAACAATTGGTTTTCCTTCAATTTGCAAAATTAATTTAGGAGAAGCTGTAGCAAATTAATACCAATCTTTTATCTTATTACAGAGCTGACACATTAATTTTTATTAATAGATTTCATGCAGTTTTATACTTCATTGCGTAAGATTCTACTGCTGTTGACATCTCTCCAGCCAGAGTCTTTCCAACCAGAATGTATTATGTTATTCTGATAATATTTTATTATTCATTTTAGTTATTTTAGTCATTCCAATGAATACTAGATTTCTATTACTATTTGGATACTAACTTTCAGGTCTGGAAATAATCAACTATTTATATAATCCTATCTAAGGGGATTCAAAGGAAATAATGAATAATGGACTCAATACATTTAATATGCGTGATTGGAGGTTAGCATTTCTATTGGGATGTGATACCCAATAGGTTAACATTCCCATTTCCATAAAAATAAACTAGAACAGCAAGTGTCGGATACATTTAGTAAACTGCTGCAGCTGGCTACTTCACATTGCTATCTATTTTCTTATTCACTTGTGTACATACAAACTGAATGTTTCTGTCAGCAATGGATAGTTAGATAGTTAATTATTCAGTACAGCTTCACGTTTGAGTGTAAATAACATGCCTGCCAATTTCTAAAGATAACTTCATGAAGGGCCTTGAAAAATATGAGAATAGGGTCTGTGAGCAGGATGTGAATTCAGTGAACGCTCCCTTCCTGCTGCTAATGCAGTATAGTGATAGCACAAATAATCAAGAACACATGGATACATCTATGTCATATAGATTTGATTTGAAGAACACTATATTTTCTAAAGATTTGCATTCCTCGTTCCCCTGGGTTGAGGCTAACAGTCAACTATGTCACTTTTTTTTGCAGAGAGTGAAACTTGAAGCATATTGGGTGCCAGAGTAAATGAGCTTGTCACTGCTGTATCTGTGGCTCCCTGCCTACAGAACTGATGGGTTTTATTTGTTGATAAATGAGAGAAAACTATATAGTATAGCTATTCTAAATATATTAAATGATAATAAATTCCATTAGTACCATTGTTTTTAGTGCATTTTATTATTTTCCCAAGCCAGCTTACAAAAAAATTTAATTCATAAATTTGTGAAATATAGAACTGACAGTTCTAAAGAACCTAATCACCACGTGTTTCCATGGGAAAAAAATTTCATCATATTTTCCAGATTTAACACCTAGGATATTAGGAACTTAATTTTTTTAGATGTGACTTTTAAAAAATACATATACATATATTTTTTACAAGAATAGAATTTAGTGATTTATCACTTACATGTAACACCCAGTGCTCACCCCAACAAGAGTCCTCCTTAATACCCCTCACCCCACCCAACACCCACCAGCAACCCTCAGTTTGTTCTCTGTATTTAAAAGTCTCTTATGGTTTGTCTCCCTCTCTGCTTTATGTTATTTTTGCTTCCCTACCCTTATATTCATCAGATTTGTATTTTAAATTCCACATATGAGTGAAATAATATGGTATTTGTCTTTCTCTGACTTATTTCACTTAGCACAATACACTCTAGTTCCATCCATGTTGTTACAAATAGCAAAATTTTTTCTGCTCTCTGAGTAATATCCTTTGGACATTTGGGCTCTTTCCATATTTTGGCTATTGTCAGTAGTGTTACTATAAACACTGGGGTGCTTGTGTCCCTTTGAATCAGCATTTTATAGTCTTTGGATAAATACCTAGTAGTGCCATTCCTGGGTCATAGGATAGTTCTATTTTTAATTTTTTGAGGAAGATCCATACTGTTTTCCAGAGTGGCTATACCAGTTTGCATTCCCACCAGCAGTGCAAAAGAGATCCTCTTTCTTCGCATCCTCGCCAACATCTGTTGTTGCCTGAGTTGTTAATGTTAGCCATTCTGACATTCTGACAGGTATGAGGCTGTATCTCACTATGGTTTTGATTTGTATCTCCCTGATGGTGAGGGATGTTGAGCATCTTTCATGTGTCTGTTAGCCATCTGGATGTCTTCTTTGGAAATGTATCTATTCATTTATTTTGGCCATTTCTTAAGGGTTATTTGGTTTTTGGATGTTGAGTTTGATAAGATCTTTATAGATTTTGGATAACCCTTTTTCTGATATATCATTTGTAGATATCTTCTCCCATTCCATTGGTTGCCTTTTAATTTGGCTGTTTGTTTTCTTCACTGTGCAGAAGTCTGTTTATCTATATGAGGTCCCAGTAGTTCATTTTTGCTTTTGTTGCCCTGGTCTCCAGAGACGTGTTAAGTAACAAGTTGCTGTGCCCGAGATCAATGAGGTTTTTGCCTGCTTTCTTTCTCCTCTATAGTTTTGATGGTTTCCTGTCTTCCATTTAGGTCTTTCATCTATTTTGAGTTTATTTTTGTGTATGGTGGTAGAAAGTGGTCTAGGTTCATTTTTCTGCATGTCCAGTTTTCCCAGCACCACTTGCTGGAGACTGTCTTTATTCCATTGGATATTCTTTCCTGCTTTGTCAAAGATGAGTTGGCCATATGTTTGTGAGTCAATTTCTATGTTCTCTATTGTGTTCCATTGATCTGAGTGTCTGTTTTTGTGGCAGATCATCTGTCTTTATGATTATAGTTTTTTTAAAATATATTTTTATTTATTTCTAGGAGAGAGAGAGAGACAGCGTGAGCAGGGGAGGGTCAGAGAGAGAGGGAGACACAGACTCTGAAATAGGCTCCAGGCTTTGAGCTGGCAGTCAGCACAGAGCCCAACGCGGGGCTCGAACCCATGAACCGTGAGATCATGACCTAAGCGAAAGTCGGACGCTTAACCAACTAAGCCACCCAGGAGCCCCGATTATAGTTTTGTAATACAGCGTGAGGTCCAGAACTGTGATGCTTCCAGGTTTGGTTTTCTTTTTCAACATCACTTTGGCTCTTTGGGGTCTTTTGTGCTTCCACACAAATTTTGGAATTGTTTATTTTAGCTCTGTTAAGAATCCTGCTGTTATTTTTATAGGGACTGCACTGAATATATAGATTGCTTTGCGTAGTATTGATATTTTAATAATATTTGTTTTTCCAATCCATGACCATGGAATGGTTTTCAATTTTTTTTGTGTATGATTTCTTCAACTTCTTTCATAAGGCTTCTATAGTTTTCAGTGTATAGATTTATCACCTGTTTATTCCTAGGTATTTTATGGGTTTTGGTGAATGGGATCAGTTACTGATCTCTCATTCTGCTGCTTCATTATTTGTGTATAGAAATGCAACCGATTTCATTACATTGATTTTATACCCTGTGTCTTTATTGGATTCATGGATCAGTTCTAGCAGTTTTTTGGTGGAGTCTTTTAGGTTTTCCACATAGAGTATCCTGTCATCTGTGGAAGACTGAAAGTTTGACTTCCTCCTTGCCAATTTGGATGCCTTTTACTTTTTTGTGTTGTCTGATCGCTGAAGCTAGGACTTCCAACACTATATTGAATAACAGTGGTGAGAGTGGACGTCCTTGTGATGTTCCTGACATTAGGGAGAAATCTCTCAGTCTTTCCCCATTGAGGATGATATTAGAAGTGGGTCTTTCATATATGGCCGTTATGATCTTGAGGTAAGATCCTTCTATCCCTACTTTCTTGAGAATTATTATCAAGAAAGGATGCTATATTTTGTCAGATGCTTTTTCGGCATCTTTTGAAAGGATCATGTGATTCTTATCCTTTCTTTTATTAATGTGATGTATCACACTGATTGATTTGTATTGAACCAGCCCTGCATCACAGGAATAAATCCCACTTGATTGTGATGAATAATTCTTTTAATGTATTGTTGGATCTGGTTGGCTAGTATCTTGTTGAAAATTTTTGTATCCATGTTAATCAGGTAAAATGTTCTAGTTCTTTTTAGTGGAGTTTTTGTTTGGTTTTGGAATCATGGTAATGCTGGCCTCATAGAATGAGTTTGGAAGTTTTCCTTCCACTTCCATTTTTTGGAACAGCTTCAAAAAAATAGGTGTTAACTCCTCTTAAATGTTAGATAGTTATATGTTTCTAGAAATTTTCCATTTCCTCTAGATTGCCCAATTTATTGGCATATAATTATAATACTCTCTTGTTTGTATTTCTGTGGTGTTGGTTGTGATCTCTCTCCTCTTTCATGCATGATTTTATTTATTTGGGTCCTTTCTTTTTCTTTTTGATCAATCTGGCTAGGGGTTTATCAATTTTGTTAATTCTTTCAAAGAAACAGCTCCTGGTTTCATTGATCTGTTTTACTGTTTTTTGATTTCGATATTATTGTTTTTTGCTCTAATTTTTATTATTTCCCTTCTTCTGCTAGTTTTAGGCTTTATTCGCTGTTCTTTTTCCGGTTCTTTTAAGTGTAAGTTTAGGTGGTGTGTTTGAGACCTTCCTTCTTTCTTTAGGAAGTCCTGAATTGCTATATACTTTCCTCTTATGACTGCCTTTGCTACATCCCAGAGGTTTGGAATTGTTGCGTTTTCATTTTCATTGGCTTCCATGTACTTGTTAATTTCTTCTTTAATTTCTTAGTTAACTCATTCATTCTTTACTAGGATGTTCTTTAGCCTCCAAGTATTTGTTATCTTTCCAGATTTTTCTTGTGGTTAATTCTGAGTTTCATAGTTATCTGAAAATATGCAAGGTATGATTTCGATCTTTTTGTACTTGTTGAGGGCTGACTTGCACCCAGTGTGTGATCTATTCTGGAGAATGTTCCATGTGCACTGGAGAAGATATGTATTCTGCTGTTTTGGATGAAATGTTCTGATTATATCTGTTAAGTCCATCAGGTCCAGTGTGTCATTCAAAGCCATTGCTTTCTTGTTGATTTTCTGCTTAGATGATCTATACACTGTTGTAAGTGGGGTATTGAATTCACCCACAATTATGGTATTATTATCAATGAGTTTATGTTTCTGATTATTGATTTATATATTTGTGTTCTCCCATGTTGGGATAAATGTTTACAATTGTAAGATCTTTTTGGTGGATAATCCCCTTAACTATGATATAATGCCCTTCTTCACCTCTTGTTACAGTCTTTATTTTAAAATCTAGTTTGTCTGATATAAGTATGGCTACACCAGCTTTCTTTTGATGACCATTAGCATGATAGATGGTTCTCCATCCCATTACTTTCAATCTACAGGTGTCGTTAGGTCCCAAATGAGTCTCTTATAAGCAGCATATAGATGGGTCTTGTTTTCTTATCTATTCAGATACCCTGTGTCTTTTGATTGGAGGAATTAGTCCATTGACATTTAGAGTGAGTACTGAAAGATAGGAATTTAGCACCATTGTGTTGCCTTTTAAGTTGGTGTTTTTGAGGATGCTTTCTGGTCCTTTCTAGTCTTTGTTGTTGTTGTTGGTGGTGTTATTGTTGTTTGTCTTTTCTCCATTCAAAAGGTCCCCCTAAAAATTTATTGCAGGGCTGGTTTAGTGGTCACAAACTCCTTTAGTTTTTGTTTGTCAGGGAAACTCTTTATCTCTCTTGTTTGAATGCCAGCCTTGCTGGATTAAGAATTCATGGCTGCATATTTTTCTGATTCAGCACATTGAATATACCCTGGCACTCCTTTCTGGCCTTACTTTTTCTGGATAGGTCTGCTGCAAGCCTGATCTGTCTTCTCTTATAGGTTAAGGACTTTTACCCCCTACTGCTTTCATAATTCTTTCCTTGTCTGTGTATTTTGTGAATTTGACAATGTATGCCTTGGTGATGGTCGGTTCTTGTTGAATCTGGTGGGAGTTCTCCATGCTTCTTAGATTTTGATGCCTCTGTCCTTTCCCAGATTAGTAAAGTTTTCTGCTATAATTTGTTCACATAAATCTTCTGTCCCTTTTTCTCTCTCTTCATCTTATGAGACTCCTATGATTCAGGTGTTATTCCTTTATAATAAATCATTGACTTCTCTCAGTCTTGTATCCTGCTCTTTTGCCTTTGTTTCCCTCTTTTTTTTTCCTGCTTTGTTATTCTCCATAATTTTCTCTTCTAAATCACTGACTCACTGCTCTGCTTTGTCCATTTTTGCTGTCATGGCATCCATTCAAGATTGCATATTGGTTATAACATTTTTAATTTTGTTCTGAGTAGATTTTCTTTTATCTCCCTGTTGTTCTTAGCACATTTTAAAACACTTTCAAAATAATATCCTTTGAACTTTTCTGTAAATTGGCAAGGCTTTAAGTTTGATCATTAAAAAATAAATAATTTGAGAAAAATTTAGTTTATATTAGTGGTCATAAAACATCATCTTTTGTATATTATAATGTCACTTTTTCCCCCTAAAGAGTTATTCCAAGTATGATACTAGTAATGATCACCAAATTGTATGGTACTTTTAACATTTCATGTACTCTGAGTTTTATCTATGTATCTATATTTATGTACCTTGCTTCCAAGCTTTTGATGGACATAAAAGTTATTTTTAAATAAGGAAGTATAATTAATTGGTACATGGGCTGCCATTTTCTAAGCCTGTACATTTTCATTTCCTTAATTTCAGAATTGATTGTTCTTTTCTTGATGCCTGTTTAAAGGCATGCCTTCAGCCTTTCCTTTTTGAGAAAGTAACCCTTAAAAAGATTAAGCAGAGCTTGAAATTAAAGACAATGGAGAAAAGTTTCTAGAACTCTGACAAATAGTGGAATAACTTCTTCCATGTGATATATATGCATTAATACAAATGAGTATAATTGCATTCTAGTTACTCTAAACACCCACTTAGTCTTTCAGAGTTATTTTTTCATTCTTAAACAATTTTCATATTACTTTTCTAATTGTTAATATTTGCTTTATATATTGAAGTGCTTAAATGCAGTTGCACATATGTTCACAACTTTTATATTACTTTGATGATACCATTATATATAGTTACCTTCTTTGTCTCCTATGGAATCCATGGTTGGTGGACCTGTTTCCAGGGCCTCAGGTGGGAATGTATCCTGTCTGGTCCCTGGATAGACAGATCTGCTTTTATGACCTTGGCCAGTAGGACACAGGGCTGCTTCAGGATCTGAAGTCATGCTGCATTCTGGTGTGTCTGCCTTCTGGTGTTTTCCACCTTGTCCCTGAGGGGACAGTACTGCTCCTAGACCGTGGCTGACAGGGGCTGGCGCTGCATGTAGGACCTTTCCAGAATGTGCTAACTGAAGTCAGCAGGTCTGCCCCACTGGACCTAGATGAGTGTGTCTCCTGCATGGTTCCTGTGCAATCAGGACTGTTCCCAACTCCAAAGGAGAGGGGCTAGAGCCAAGTTAAAGAGCAGTTTCAGGATACACAGTCAGACAAAATTTGATGGGCCTACCTCAGTGTGTATATTTCTGTGTTGTCACTGTAAGGACAGTACTGTTTCTGGACCATGACTGGGAGGAGCTAGAGCCAGGTAACTTGATGCTTTGCGGCCTACAATGAAAGACAGAGTTTGGAGGGCCTATTACCTGAGGCACAGGGACACAGGAAATGACTCTGCACAGCCATGTCCCTAGCAGATGAGTCTGGTGGCAGGACCAAGGTCAAACACTATGGCTGAATCCACAGGGGTCAGTGCTGTTTCTAGGTCTGTAACTAGGACCATGAGCCTACCTCATGGGCATAGGCCTGAATTCTCTAAAAAATTCTGGATTCCAAAGACCCCACAAATGCACTTTTTTCCATGAATAGCTGCCAAAGTAGTATTGCTGAGAGGGAACAAAGGTGAGGAATGCCTTACTCTGCCATCTTGTGGATGTCACTGCATGAATGTGTTTTAATGTAATCAAATTATTCCATCTTTTCCTTTGTTTTTAGTGGTGTGTGTGTGTGTGTGTGTGTGTGTGTGTGTGTTATTCTGAAACTATACTCATTTTATCAAGGTAAAAATTACCAATTAGCTCACTGATTGGAGGATGAAATGAATTTATCAATTGCTTTATAAATAAGTGACGTAATACTATTGGTCTTTCTAAGAAAAGCATGCCTTTCTCTTTACTTACATTGTCTTTAACTTCAGTAGAGTTTTAAATATTTTCTAACACAGGTTTTGAAATTTTTGTTTGATTTATTCTGAGGCATATTTTTAACTATATAGCACTTATTTATAATATATTCTAAATTAGTGTTTTATAGAAAATAAAACTATGGATTTATTTCATAAGTATTTAAAATGCTAAAGATACGTTGGGTGCCTGGGTGGCTCAGTTGGTTAAGCATCAGACTTCGGCTCAGATCATGATCTTGGCATTTGTGAGTTCAAGCCCTGTGTCAGGGTCTGTGCTGACAGCTCAGAGCCTGTAGCCTGTTTCAGATTCTGTATCTCCCTCTCTCTCTGCCCCTCCCCTGCTCACACTCTGTCTCTCTCAAAAATAAATGTTAAAAAAATAAAATGCTAAAGATAATAAAAAAATCTGTTTATGAATGTGGAAATGGAAAGGGTATTGTAGCTCTACCCGTTATTAAAATATGTAAGACAAGACATCACCATATAAAAGAGTTTGGGACAAGAAAACTAGACAGATTAATGGTATAGCTCATAATTACAAGGCTCTTTAGCTATAATAGTGGTACTGTTTCATGCTAGTGGAAAAACTAACCACCACTCAATAAACTATTTTTTAAGAGCTATCTAGCTGTATGGGGAAAAAATAACATAAGGACATATTCCTATCACCCTCTAGAAGTAAATTGCATATATTTTAAATTAAACATATGGGGAACCTAACATGAGATCAGGAAGAGAGTTTCTTGGTATAACTCAACAGACATAAGCCAAACAAAGGTTTGGCTTAAATAGTATTATAAGTACAGCTGGTGGGACAGTAAATGTGATCTTCTGCAAAGAAAATAGGGTACTCTTTTGCTTAACTTAAAATTTATATATCTTTGTTCCTTAAATTCCATTCAGAAGAATATTCCTCATTGATATCCTCATATTAGGTAGTAAGGTTGTCAACAAGGTTGCTTACTAAAAATAATGTAATTATAAATGAATAATGAAATTATTTAATGTGAAGTTATATCCATGAAATAGAATACTATACTGTTATCAGAAACAATGAAATAGTATCATGGGTACAGGCAATAGAGTGTGACAGCATGTTTTTAAGGGAGAAAAATAAGGCATGTTGTCACAGTATAAGATAGATTCACATATATTGCAAGTATGTTCACATGTGATTGTTTATGCATATGCATAAAATATATATCCCATATTGATACTGATAGCTATATCAGCAACATTTATTCTCCACTGTTGCTGTAACACTATTGTTTTAATTAGTATAGTTTCATATGTTAATTTTTCTTTAAATGACCTTATGTCAACCCAACCTCATGCTTTAAAAAAATTCTTGATTAATTTGTACATAATTACTCTTTCAATTAATTTTATGCGTAGGTTGTGAGGTTCCATGAAATACTGATGCGATTTTAAAAGGTATGAATTGAGATTTATAGACTGACCTGTAAGAATTGATTTCTACATAGAACTGACACATCCCCACAGTTAAAAAACTAGACTTTAAGGCTCTTCATTTTTTTGTTTTTTCCACTGTTATACATGCCCATAGTTGGAAACTCACTCTAACTTGGCCCATTTTCTGATGCTTGCCCTTTTCTTGTCTCTTGCTCCATAAGTTCTGTAAGAGAACTTGCCCAAAGTAGTAGGATTGGTCCTGAAGATAAATGAAAGAAGTTTGCTTTTGATATGAACTCAGAAGTTAGCCTATTTTAAGGTAATCATTTGTTAGTATTTATTTGAACAATTTAGTATTACTACATATTGGGCTTTCTCAGTGAAAAGCAGATTATTAATATACTTCTCATATGCAGAATGCTCTTTTCTCTACTTTGAACTGCATAGAGACCATAAGATAAGAAAAATGTTAACCTAATTTAAGAAATGTAAAGTAATATTTTACAGACCTGGTTAAGTAGTTCTAGCTCAGGCCAGTTGTAGTCTCTAAATTTTGGGTCTCATTCTCCCTCTATATACTGTGCATTCTATAAAATACTGGCCACAGGCCCATGGCCATTATGATCACAGAATGATTTTAGATGATATACCTTCTCAGAAGTACATCTTATTTAAATAGGAGATACAGCAGCTTGGAGAAATTGAATAATACTGCAATTTAATATTAAAATAATAGGTCCTTTTATTCCATTTTATACCAGATAAATTATGTCAGAGTGATGCTCCTGCACTTTTAGATTTACATCTCTTTTCCTTTGCTCTACTTCCTTAGTTTCTGTGGGGAAAGTATTGACTACCTAAGACTTTCTTCAGTCACTGAGAAGCTTTTATTTGCTTATTTTGTTGGTTGGTTTTATTTTGAAATAATTGGGACCTTGTTGGCCAGAATGCAAATTGATGAATCTACTGTTACACTGCTTGATAAAGTCACCATTATTCATTACCAGAGATATTTTGCTGCTTTAAATCCCCACTGTTAGTAAAGGAGGTGATTTGGGAGATGATGCAGGTTCTTGTGCAGGGAGAAGGTATCTTACTGAAAGTTTTCTTATTTCTATATTCATTTTGGTGGGGTTTGTGAACAAAACATTCATAAAAAATTACCTTATACTAGCTTGTGATCTAATTACACAGCATTATACAGTTTTGAAATTCATTTGAGGAAAAGAAGTATCTTTTTCCTGCCTGAATCTCACATTGAGGCTCCATTTTGTTTTCATGTGATGAATAGCCAACATAGAGACCATAGTCCACACAACTTTCTTCTAAGGCAAGATCTGAAAGTCAACTTCTGAAAAAGGGAAATTGTCAAGGGGATGATTTGAACTCATACTTTACACTATTTACTAGAACACAGTTTATCAGATACTTAAATGTGGAAAATTAAACTATAAAATCACTGAAGAAAGCACTGATTTTTTTACAATAACCGTGGAATAAAGATCTTTCTTAGAATGTTAAAAATTAATGAAAGTCGTATAAGAAAGGTGAGCTATTTAAAGGATAATTGGCAAATAGGAAAAAATAATTGTGACATAAACAGTGTCTAAATATATGTATGATTATATAATATATATATGATAAAACTTAATTATATATAGTTACATATTCTTAATAGAAAAAGGAAAAAATACTTCACTGAAAGTTTATTAAAAATGCAAATGGTCTTGAATAAACAAGATTTCAATCTCACTTAAATAGAAAATTCCAAAACTTCAAAAACAAAATTAAACTCACATAGTTGATATATTTAACAAGTGGAATTATATACACAATATAAAAGAATGAATTTCCAAGATTTCCGGTAACATGGTGTTGCATAAAAAAGTCAGAAACAAAAGTCTTGATATTATATGATTTTATTTCTATTCAATAATTTATATTACAAAAAAACCCAAAACTTTTGAGATAAAAGTCAGAATGTTTTTATCTCTGGGGTAGCTGGATTTCAAAAATAAGCAAGAGAGATTCTGGGGTCCTGGTTAGGTTCTATGTCTTATTTTGGGTGGTGGTTACACAGGTGTATACATATGTAAAATTCTTTGAGCTGAATACTTATATACAAAATAAGACTCAAATTGAATGACATATAATATTTTACCTCTCAGATTAGCAAAGTTAATATAATATTGAAGTATATATTGAATAATTTTATATCTAATAATGTATCTAGTAATATTTAATGCATGCTATGATTAATACATAGGTACATAAATCAAAAGTTAATATGCTATTCCATTAGGAACTTTGAGGAAATAGACTCCTATTCATGGTTGGATTGTAAATTGGTATAGTCTCTACAGTGTGCAATTTAGTAATATCTATCAATATTACAAATGACCATAACATAAATATAAACATAGGAAACACTGCTCATAATTCAAAAGAATGAAAGAAATCTAAATGTCAGCTGGCTATTTAAGTAATCCATACATGGGAGCAGCAGCCATGAAAATGAATGGGAGAGCTCTTTATATACCATTATGAAATAACTTCTAAGATATATAAGTAGAAAAAGCAAAGCACACATAAATGTGCGTAATACATCACTATTTCATATCAACAATGGAGTAAGCTAAGAGACAATTTGCTTGTACATACATAAAATATTTCCATGGCCAAATGATAAAAAAAGAAAACCCAGTTGTATGCTGCCTACAACAGACTTACGTCAGCCTTAAAGACACACATAAGCTAAGAGTGAAGGGATGGGGAAAAAAAAAATCAAACAAATGGTAACCAAAGAAAAGCAGGGGTAGCTATACTTAGGAAAAAAAACAAAGAAACAAACTGAAGTTGCATAAAAATAGAGAAGATAGTTTTATATAATGATAAAGAGGTCAACCATCAAGAAGATAAAATAATTATAAATACTTATGTACCCAACATTGGAACACACCCTAATATATAAAACAAAACAAACAGAGCTAGAGGGAGAAATAAACTAATGATGGTTGGGGGATTTAATACTTCACTCTAACAATAGATAGATTATCTGGACAAAGAATCTTAAGGAAAACTGGATTTGAACAATGACATAGACCAAATGGACGCAACAGACATAAACAGAATATTCTATCCAACAACAGCAGAAGATACATTCTTTTCAAGTGCACAAGGAACACTTTTTGAGGTATATAAACCAAATGTTAGGCCACAAAACAAATCTTAGTGAAGTCAAAAAGACAAATCTTTCTACCTGTCTTTTCTGACTACAATGACCACGACAAATCACCAACAAAGGAAAACTGAAAAATTCATGAACACATAGAAATTTAATAACACTGTTCTGAGCAACCACTGGATCACACATACACACACACACAAAAAGGGAAAATAAAAAAAGTTTCTTGAGATAAACTGATGTGAAAACACAACATACCAGAACATATGAGATGCAGCAGAAGCTGTTCTAAGAAGGAAGTTCATAGGAATAAATGCCTATACTAAGAAGCAAGGAATATTTCAAGTAAACAACCTAACTCTACATGGTAGGGAAATAGTAAAAGAACAAACTAAACTCAGAGTTAGCATTAGAAAATAAATAATAAACATTAAAGCAAAAAAAAAAATAGAGAACAAAAAAATTGGAAAAGATTAACTCAACTAAGAGTTGGTTCTTTGAAAAGATATACAAAATTGACAAACCCATAGTTAGACTAACCAATGAAAAGTAAAAGAAGACCCAAATCAACAAATCTATAAATGAAAAAAGAGACATTACAAATAATGCCAGAGAAATACAAAGGTTTATAAGAGACTACTATGAACAAATATATGCCAACAAACTGGAAACCTAGAATGGAAATGGAAAATGTCTTAGAAACATTCAACTTACCTAGAATGAATAATGAAGAAATAGAAAATCTGAATAGACCTATTACTAGTAAGGAGACTAAATGAGTCATCAAATAGCTCCCAATGAAGAAAAGCCCAGGATCAGATGGCTTTCCAGGTGAATTTCATCAAATATTTAATGGAGATTTAACACCAATCCTTCTCAAACTCTTCCAAACAATTGAAGAGGAGGGGCCAATCTCAAACTCAGTTTATGAGACCAGCGTTATTTCAGTACCAAAACCAGGAAAGTACACTACTAGAAGAAAACTACAGGCCAACATCCCTGATGAATATAAATGCAAAAATTATCAACAAAACACTAACCAACTGTATTCACCAACACATTAAAAGGATCGTTTACCATGAGTAAGTGGGCTCTATCCCTGGCATGCATATCCCTGGATTCAACATATGCAAATCAATCAATATAATATAACACATTAATAGAATAAAATGAAAGAATCAAATAAATATCTCAGTTGGTGTAGAAACGGTATTTGACAAAGTTCACCATCCATGAGTGATAAAAACTGTTAAAATAGATATAAAAGGAATGCATCTCAAACTTTGAAGACATTACGCTAATTGAAATAAGTTTGAGAAAAATACTGTAAGATCTCACTTATTGCAGGGGCGCCTGGGTGGCTTAGTCGGTTAAGCGTCCGACTTTCACTTAGGTCATGATCTCGCGGTTCGTGGGTTCGAGCCCCGCGTCGGGCTCTGTGCTGACTGCCAGCTCAGAGCCTGGAGCCTGTTTCAGTCTGTGACTCCCTCTCTCTCTGACCCTCCCCTGCTCACACTGTCTCTCTCTCTCTCTCTCCTAGAAATAAATAAAAATATTTTTTTAAAAAAAGATCTCACTTATTGCAGAAATTATAAAAACAAAAACAAAGCACTAAACTTACAGAAAAAAGATTAGACATGTGGTTATCGAAAAAAGGAGTCTTGGAGGAAGGTGGTCCAAAGGTATAAATTTTTATTTACAAGATAAATAAGTTCTAGGGTTTTAATGTATGTGATGACTGTAGTTAAAACCATCAAATGATTTATAGGAAAAATGTTAAGAAAGTAAATCTTAAGAGTTCGCACCATAAGGAGATTTTTCCCTTTTTCCTTTCCTTTTTGTTTTCCTGTTTTCTTAGTTTTCTTTTTGTGGTATCTATTTGAGAAGACAGATGTTAGTGAAATCTTTTGTGGTAATCATTTCATAGTATATGTAAATTAAACTATATGCCTTAAATTTATGCAGTGACATATATCAGTTATTTATCAAAAAAGCTGGTTAAAAACGTTAAAATTTTTACAAATTCTTGGGGTGCCTGGATGGCTCAGTTGGCCAAGTGTCAGACTTCAGCTCAGGTCATGATCTCACGGTTCATGGGTTCGAGCCCCGCGTCAGGCTCTGTGCTCACAGCTCAGAGCCTGGAGCCTGTTTCAGACTCTGTGTATCCCTCTCTCTCTCTCTGACCTTCCCTTGCTCACACTGTCTCTCTCTCTCAGATATAAATAGAATATTAAAAATTTTAAATAAAATTTCTACAAATTCTAAAAACATACACAAAAAAATGGTAAGGTTAATTTCCCCCAGGAAGAGGAAGCCCAGGCAGAGGAAGTTATGGAGCTGAGGGGGAAGGGTGAGAGGAAAAAAAGTGTATTTTTTATGACTACATTTTTGAAATATAGTGCAGTGCATACTCAAAATATTAAAAATAACTGTAAAAACTGAAAACATTGTCTAAGTCTGACAGCAGTGGTGGCCTCTGGAGTAAGGCATGGGTGGTGATAGCACAGACGAAGAATATATTTACACTACACATTTTGCTATGTTTTGAGATTTGTCTCTTTATATATTATACCTACTAATATTTTTTATAGTCAATGTTAGACATTTTGTAGAACACTGAAAAAAAGTAAATGACTTGGGAAACTCAAGTAATAAAGATAATCATAAGCACAAATAATGAAGATCATCATCTCTGAATGATTTTAAATCAAGTTCCTATGGAAAAATAGATAAGGCCCCCAGCATAAGAATGTTACTTCTCCTGAGAGACAAGAATGACACAAGAACTATCTATATGTCAACTAGAAGAAAATCCAGGCATCTTGGACAAGAAGACGATGAAGAACTGAGACGTTCAGACCCTTGACTGATGCAAATAAACTTTATTTCATTGTGAAAAAGTGCCATAATATCAACCTTCCCAATAGCAATTTAGTTTCTCATTTTCAAAAAGAATTTTAGAGGCTCTAGGTGGCTTGGATGGTTAAGTGTTGGACTCTTGATTTCAGCTCAGGTCATGATCTTGTGGTTTGTGAGTTGGAACCTTGTGTTGGGGTCTGTGCTAATAACACAGAGGCTGCTTGGAATTCTCTTTCTCCCTCTCTCTCTGCTCCTCCCCACCTCTCTCTCAAAATAAACAAATAAACTAAAAAATAACTACTAGCTAAATAAAAATGAGCTTTGAGTTTTAAATTCAAAGGACAAAATCTTGCAAATTCTCGAATAAGAAAAGGGAAAAAAAATAGAAAATGTAGAGCCTTGAGTTAACCTTCATAAAATTAAGGTTGGGGCTAGCATTTTGTTTCTCTCTCACTGAATATGGAACTATTTTTTTTCTCAGCCTCTGTGATATTTCTCCACTTCTCTTTTCTGTCCAGGGCTGCCTTGTGTCATATATAAAGCAATATGCCTCCTAATGGTCATTATGAAATCACTCTTAGGCATTGGATCTATAAGACCTTAGTTTCTTAGTTCAGCTGCTCACAGAAAACTAACTAGATTTGTCAGTGGTTTAAGTTATGGACCTCTAGGGGAAAGATACATAGTAACTCAGCCAAGACATTGGTTGCCTTTGGATCAGGGATATATTCGAATCCTTATACCAGTGGCCTTTGTGAAGGTACTTTGTGAAGTACTTTGTATGTGAAGATACTTTGTACAATTATACCAGAAAATGCTATGAGCAAAGGAAGATGATTTTGTAATGGCGGTGGCTTGTATTCTAATAGCATTGTAGATTGTAGTTATCAAGCTGACTCTATGTTTACATGGAAACAATTCTCATTTCAGTAGGTGATTTACTTATTTTGTAACTGCTCATTTGTTTTCTTCCTAAAATTCTGAATTTTTAATGTGGAGGTCCTGGCAAAAGGTAAGGAAGCTGCCCTTCCCACATAGAGCACTTGAAGTCTCTTCCATCTGGCTGTTTTTAAGTTTCAGTGATTTCCTCCCAANGCTTTCCGGCAGTTTCATTTACTTGGGATTTACCGAGGAGGTCCTGAAGCCCATCCACCTCCTCCTGATGAATTATCAGAAGATTCATAGTGGCCTAACTGCACACTATGCACAGTACCTACCTCGTTCACCTCATGTCATCCTGTCATGCAGGCAGTTTATGCAGTCACCTCAGGAGAGGAATGGGCAGCTGGCCCAACCAAGATCCTAAGTGCAGACTCAAAAGTACTCATGAGATAGAAGTTTCTGCAAATTGAAGGAATCCATCAATCGAATACCCAGAGATAGGGAGTCTGGACTGCAGATTCCCAGCCTGGAAACCCTGCCCTGCCTGTCTTGGAGCAAGGAGGGGTGGGGGGCAGGGAGGCTGTGCTCACCCTTGAGGAGCTCCAAGAACTGCTGGATATGTGGGTGCACAGCTCTACATAGAGAGCAGCAGCCTCTTCTCAAGGGCGACACCAGCTAGTTTATTTAAAGAGAAAGGACCCAAATAGATGAAATCACGAATTAAAGAGGAGAGATCACAACAAACACCACAGAGATACAATTATTACAGAGTACTATGAAAAATTATATGTCAACAAACTGGACAGTCTGGAAGAAATGGACAAATTCCTAGATACCTACATACTACCAAAACTAAAAAGGGAAGAAATAAAAAGTTTTAATTTTTTTAATGTTTTATTTATATTTGAGAGAGAGATAGAGACAGCATGAGCAGGGGAGGGTCAGAGAGAGAGGGAGACACAGACTCTGAAGACAGGGTCCAGGATCTAAGCTAGCTGTCAGCACAGAGCCCGACGCAGGGCTCGAACCCACAAACCATGAGATCATGACCTGAGCCTAAGTCTGACGCTTAACTGACTGAGCCACCCAGGTGTCCCAAAGAAATAAAAATTTTGAATAGACCCATAACCAGTGAAGAAATTGAATTAGTTATTAAAAAAAAAAATCTCCCAACAAATAAGAGTCCTGGGCCATATGGCTTCCCAGGAGAATTCTACCAGCCATTTAAAGCAGAGTTAATACTTATTCTTCTCAAAAACTGTTCCAAAAACTGAAAATGGAAGGAAAGCTTCCAGACTCATTCTATGAAGCCAGTATTACGTTGATTCCCAAACCAAAGACCCACAAAAAAAAGGGGAATTACAGGCCAATATCCTTGATGAACATGGATGCAAAAATTCTCAAGATAGTAACAAATTGAATTCAACTGTATATTAAAATAATTCTTCACCATTATCAAGTGGGAATCAATCCTGAGCTGCAAGGATGGCTCAGTATTCACAAATCAATCAACGTGATACATCACATTAATAGAAGAAAGGACAAGAACCATACGATACTGTCAATAGATGCAGAAAAAACATTTGACAAAATACAGCATCCTTAATAAAAAGATTCAACAAAGTCAGGATAGAAGGAATGTACCTTAATATCATAAAATCCATAAGTGAAAGACCCACAGCTAATATCATCCTCAAGGGTAAAAAGCTAAGAGATTTCCCTCTGATACCAGGAACATGACAGGGATGTTCACTTTTGCCACTGTTGTTTACATAGTGTTGGAAGTCTTAGCATCAGCAATCAGACAACAAAATGAAATAAAAGGCATCCAAATTGGTAAACAACTCAAACTTTCAGTCTTTGCAGATGACACTGTACTCTACATGGAAAACCCAGAAGACTCCACACAAAAAAACTGCTAGAACTGATACATGAATTTAGCAAAGTCGCAGGATATAAAATCAAGGTGCAAAAATCACTTGTATTGCTATACACCAATAATTAAGCAACAGAAAAAGATATCAAAGAATAGATCATATTTACAATTGCACCAAGGACAATAAAATACCTAAGAATAAACCTAACCAAAGAGGTAAAATATCTGTATGCTGAAAACTATAGAAAGTTTATTAAAGAAATTGAAGAAGACACAGAAAAATGGGAAAACATTCCATGGTCATGGATTAGAAGAACAAATATTGTTAAAATGTCAATACTACCCAAAGCAATCTACACATTCAATGCAATCTCAATCTAAATAGCACCAGCATTCTTCACAGATCTAGAACAAAGACTCCTAAAATTTGTATGGAGCCATAAAAGATCCCCAATACCTAAAGCAGGAAAGCAAGAAAACCAAAGCTGGAGCCGTCACATTTCCAGACTTTAGCCTCTACAACAAAGCTGTAATCATCAAAACAGTATAGCATTGGCACAAAAACAGACACATAGACCAATGCAATAGAATAGAGAACCCAGAAATGGGCCCACAAATGTATGACCAATTAATCTTTAACAAAGCAGGAAAATGCAGCCAGTAGAAAAAAGCCAGTCTCTTTAGCAAATGGTTCTTGTAGAACTGGACAGCAACATGCAGAAGAATGGACCTGGATGGCTTTCTTATACCATACACAAAAATAAATTCAAAATGGATGAAAGACCTATATGTGAGATGGGAAACCATTAAAATCCTACAGGAGAAAACAATTAACGACCTCTTTGACCTCAGCCACAGCAACTTCTTACTAGCCATGTCTCCAAAAGCAAAGGAAATAAAAGCAAAAATGAACTTTTGGGACTTCATCAAGATAAAAATCTTCTGCACAGAAAAGAAAACCATCAACAAAACTAAAAGGCAACCAACAGAAGGGGAAAGATATTTGCAAATGACATATCAGATAAAGGGTTAGTATCCAAAATCTATAAAGAACTTATCAAACTCCACACCCAAAAAACACATAATCCAGTGAAGAAATGGGCAGAAGACATGAACAGACACTTCTCCAAAGAGGACATCCAGATGACTAACAGACACATGAAAAGATGCTCAACATCACTCATCATCATAGAAATACAAATCAAAACCACATTGGGACACCACCTCATACTGGTCAGAGTGGCTAAAATTAACAAATGAGGAAACAAGAGATGTTGGCAAGGATGTGGAGTAAGGGGAACCCTCTTGCACTTTTGGTGGTAATGCAAACTGGTGCAGCCGCTCTGGGAAACAGTGTGGAGATTCCTCAAAATATTAAAAATAGAACTACCCTATGACCTAGCAATATCACTAGTAGGAATTTATCCAAAAGATACAAGAGTGATGATTCATAGGGGCACACGTACCCTAACTTTTATAGCAGCGTTTTCAACAATAGCCAAATTATGGAAAAAATTCCATATGTTCATCAACTTATAAATGGATAAAGAAGTGGTATACACACACACATACACATACACACACACCACACATTCCACACAGTAGTGGAATACTTCTCAGTGATGAAAAAGAATGAAACCTTGCCATTTGCAACAACATGGATGGAACTGGAGGGTATTATGCTGAGTGAAATATGTCAATCATAGAAAGAAAAATTTCATGATTTCACTCATATGTGGAACTTGAGAAACTTTACAGAAGTCCATAGGTACTTTAAGAGACTCTTAAATACAGAGAACAAACTGAGGGTTGATGGGGGTGGGGGTTGGGAGAGTGGGGAAAATGCGTGTTGGGCATTAAGGAAGGCACTTGTTAGGATCAGCACTGGGTGATGTGTGTAAGCGATGAATCATGAGAATCTATCCCTAAAGCCAAGACTACACTGTCTGTTAGCTAATTTGACAATAAATAACTTTTAAAAATTAAAAAAAAATAAAAGCTTTTAAAGATGTGAAAAACATTCTGAATTTTAAAAACAATATTGTGAATAAATGAATTCCTTCTAAACACGGTTATAGAGATATTTGGTCTTGATGGACTCTGTCTTATACTCAAGACACCAAGACACCCGTTCTTCAAATGAGTAACTCATAAAACACTGCTAACACCGCACAAAATGACACTTTCTTAGGCACTGTCCTAGGAGAATGTGATATGCAGACAGTAACTGTACACACTTAGCTTTGAGACTAGGGACTACAGATTATTAAGAACTCTTCCTGATGGGCATTTTATATTCAGAAGGCCTAATGTAAGATGCTTCAGGAAACTACAGTATTTATAACAAACTTTTTACATGACCATGAGTAGTCGGTGAGCGTTAACACAATAAACAGTATTTCAAAGATCAATAGAGATTTTGCTTTTCTTAGTTCTTTCTTGAGACTCATTTTATCAGATTGATAACCATACACACACATGAAAACACAGTGAATTTGCATTCAGTACCCATTAAAGCATCACAATATGGACATGATGGCTAAGTTAAAATGGACCTAAACAACACTTGCTTAGAGAATCCTTAATGATCCTATGTCAGAAGTGTTTAGTACTGGGCTATGGACTATGTGCATTCAGTCAAAATACAGACCCCCAGATGGCTCTTCTTGCCAAAGGAAGCAGAATACATGGCTCCAGTGATGGAGGGAGAGAATGCAGTCTTCAGTGAAAGTACTGAAAGTATCAGACAAGAATATATAACAAATATTTTGCAGAAAGTATTAGTGGGGAGCAGACTCCTGTATAAATTAATGAAAAACTGTAAAGACAAGAACTTTACAGAAAGGGCCCTGGATCTCAGTCTTTCTATTGTCATTGATAACTACCTGGGACACACAGAACACTGTGACTGTAATAATACCAGGAATCTAACTGAGCTATTCATGTGGAAACATGGATCAAACATTGACTAATTTTGAGAAGACTCTATATGCATATACAACTTAGTAGAATCATTACTGTAACTGGCAGTACACATTCACTTCTCCATGGAGCATGAGTGTGAAACTGGAAACAGTCATATTGGTTTTTCTAAGGGGAGTAAAAGCTGCTGTTTATTCTCCTCAAAAAAAAAAATACCTTAAATTTCTTCTAGCATTCTTGCAAGACACTGATATAACTAACAGTCATCACTAAGTACAGGCTTTGATATTGAGAATTGAGTTTCTTTGTTGGGCAAGGATCAAAACTGAGATATTTAATAAATCATTGTGCTAGAAGGACTATGAAGTTTATCCAACACAATTTCTCAGAATGAAAATATATTCTCTGTAAATGATTCTTAATAACAACAATAATATAAATATTTCATATTTATTACACAATAGGTTCTATGCTAAATGTTCATATTATTTCGCCATCAGGGCAATGCTATAAGGTAAGTAGTATTGTTATGCGATTTTACAGATTAGAAAACTATGGCATAGAGAGGTTATCAGTCAGGCTATTAGGAAACAAACAATATTGACAGAAGTAGGTACCTGAAGGAACTCCCTTTTATAGAGGCATGGAAAGGGCTAAGGAAACCAACAAAGTAGGACGCTAACTTTGTGAAGTGCCATTATACCTCTGGGCTTGAGTGGCAAGGAGAGCAAGAAAGGAAATGATGTTACTGGAAATAAGGTTCAAGTGGCATAAGAAGGACCACACTGCTATCAAACCAGAATTCCTGGGTTCTTGATTCCCAGACTCGTTGTCTTTTCACTATAGAATACAATTAAACAGGTGATAATCTTAAGGTGATCCTGGTGGCAGAGCTTTAACCAATGGGTGAAATAAAAGATCCAGTTTAGTCACAGTTAAGTTTCTCTGGATTTAGCACCTTGACTCTCCATCAGACAAGGGGATCTGGAGACTTAAATACAGCTAGGGTATATTAGCTAAGCATTGTGTGGTGTGCATGTCATTTGTCATGGAAATCAAAGAGATGATCCCAGTGGATGATGTTCATGAAGAGACAATGTGGATGCCAATCGAGAAAAAATATAAGATAATGTGAAATGGGAAATAGAGAAAAAGCCTGGTGCATGTTCTCACATAATGTTACAATAATTATTTAATACATCTTTAACTTATATTTATTTGAAAAAAATCACACTCTACAAAATGCTGATCTCTTTGGAGTATTTTCTAGAAGCTGTCTTTTTAAAGGATGGATGGCCCATATGAGTGTGTCCAGGGAAAGCCGGGTAGAAATTGTGAGGATCTGGAAAGCCTGCACAATAGTGAAAGAAATGGAGATAGTTAACCAGAAATAGAAAAAAAATAACTCAGTGGAATCAGGTATTAGAACAAAATTTATCCAGCCTGATTGCAATGGGCAAAACTGAAACCAATAAGAAAAAAAAAGAAACCAATAATTTAAAAAAAGATGAGAAAGAAACAGTTTTGGTGTAAAGAAAGCGGCTCTAACTATAGTTTTAACTGATAAATTCTGTCTAAAAATAAAATGACTTGTCTTGCAAGGTGGTGAGTTCTTTGTCATATGAGGTATTCCAGCAGGATGTGCTAAAAGAAATTCCTACACTGAAAGATCAAACAAGATGATATCAAAGATACTTTTGAAGTTTAAGAATCTGTGCAATGTCATTAAACTAAAATACCAACTTTTTAGGAACATTTCTGGCCTCTCTCTGGTCTCTTATCTTACAGACAGATATTTGTCCAGATAGTTCAGCTTGCTGAAAATGAGTTCCCAAAAGTTTCCAGGAAAGCGAGTTTTAAAATATGCTTTCTTCTCCTAAGTTACGTTTTTCTGAATTCTAAGTAAATAATTTTAAAAAACCAGCTCAATAGGGTATTGCCAGAATTTAGGTAGCTTTTATTCTATTTTCATTTGATTAGCTCTCTGCAGTATACATCAACTCTTTATCCAGAATTCAAAGAGAATGAAAAGTTAACATTTCCTCCATTAGCATTCTACCATTATCTGGGCTGAGCAAGTTCAATTTCTGCTGGTGCGCTGTGCCCTGCATAAGATAGTAGATATCTTCTGCATTGAGGAAGTTATTCAGGGTACAAGATATCACATCATTAATGTATCTTCTTGTGACTGCAGTCTTCATTTTAGATATAATGAAAGAATCAACTATTATTTGGGCTTGGAGCAGGTGATACATGAGATTTTGCTTGAACAAAAGGAAATACACAGTCACCGAATGAGTGCCAGGGGTTCTAAAAATCAGATCTGATATATCTTTTTCAAAGATGAAATTTCTATATCCAGGTAGCCTAGTATAGCTCAATAAATTTCAGTGAGTCACAAGCTGCTTTTTCCTTGAATCAGTTAGTGGCTCCCACTCATGATTCTAACAGGGACTTACTCAGCAAGCCCCTGTTTCCTCATCAAACAATGGTATCACCTATATTGTTGGTCTTGGAGGTCAAGGGCAGCAGACCTACAGCAAGAGACAATAGCCCAGGCTGGCTAAGTATCAGTACACCCTACAGCTCCATGAAGACCCTGACACCTATCAGATGGGGAGAAAGATTTTCCCCTGCCTTCTTTCTTGGTTAGCACTCTTCTCTGGCTCTTTCCTATATAATCCTTAAGCATCCAGAAACTCAAAAATCTCCCTATTACCCTTCTTGTATCAAAATCTTTCCATAAAAGAAAGCTGGAGTATTCACACACACTGATGATCTTATCAGGCATATTTATTAAAAGTATTCAAAGACTTACCCCAAAAGAAAAACAAATGGACTCTCAAAAGGTGCTTTTAGGTGCTTATTGAGACATGGACTACATGGTATTCCTAATATCAACACTGGTCGTGCCTCTGTGCCGTCTACAGTATTTTCCAGGTTATCAAAGTATGTAATACTAGTATTTGAGGGCATCACAGCAAACCTATTTAAGTCTCTTAGATTGTGGTTTAAAATGCAAAACAGACCAACAACAGCAACTAAAAATCTGAGCCTTAAACAGATAAATGCATTTGATTGGCACAACCCATAACTGTTCAGGGTCAAAACCAGAATAAAAACTCGAGTCTTCCCTGTGTATATTCTGGGTGAGATTTTCCCCACCTCTTCAGTCTTCGATATTCTATATATCTCCATGATAGCTGGATATTCTTTGCATGTAGAGAATTTTAAAGTGTAAAATGTGATTTTTAAAGTATAATTTTGGCCATGTGACATCTAAAGGTTTATTATATGTAGTGAAATATTTTGATGAGTATGTATGTGTATCAGTAAAAGCAGGAAATTAATATCTGAAGGTATAGATGTATAATTTTTAAGCTCTTAAGTAAAGCTCTTTAAAAATTGTTATTTATCTTACTATCATTTATAGGTCATTTGAAATAAGTGTCCACCTTTGTGTGGTTGAACTATTTATATAATAATTGAATGATCAGGATAAGGTAAATAGAAGTTTTAATTGTTCTTGCTATAGTCTAGCATGCCTGCATGCATGTACACACACATATATATATACACTTAGCCAGAGAATCAAGTAAGCAACTGTGTAGCCATAAACTAAACCAGAATATAAAAGCATGATCAAAAATTAGAGAAGTGTTTCCAATATTTCAACCCACATTTAACAATTTTATTTGTTTATTTAATTTTACAATTTAATATTGTCCATCTTGACTTCATAAACACAACTTTCTTTCATCAAATCTACATATTTAACAAAATACAACATTCTATTCCCCCAAATCTTATAGGCACTTCTATAAAACCTAAATTAGGAAGCAATTGTCTTTAAAAAAATATTTTAAATGAACGCACAAGGGGTTAAAATGGAGTTGTTAACTGATGTGAAATTAGTTTTCTATCCCCCAAAGATTCCAGTGCAAACCATCCTTGATAACTCAACTGTAAGTGGAAGTAACATATACATTCTGACTCCAAATCGGAAGAAGTTTCTATGTTGCTCCCACTTGGGAATTATATTGAGATAATGAGATAAACTCTCAGATAACTGCTCACCATTTCTCTTCATGGGGAAAGTAATCACCAGGTTTGAAAGTTAAAATGAAAAAGTGCCCATAAAATGGTAATAGTCTTAGAGGAGGCCATTAAAGCAGCTGCTTCTGTTCAGTTTCTCTCCTCTCTCTGGAGGTAGGCTCTCTGGGGAAGGAAAGAAGTTGCCCCAGTGTAGTCACCTTTTAAATTTGATGTTAACTGAACTTCTTGACATAGACAGCTTTTGTTTGCTAAGAGGAGTCTTTATCTATGGAATGTTTTTAGCAGGTTGCTCCTCGTTTAGGATTCCTCACAGTAAGGGGCGCCTGGGTGGCTTAGTCGGTTAAGTGTCCGACTTTCGCTTAGGTCATGATCTCGCGGTTCGTGGGTTCAAGCCCCGCGTCGGGCTCTGTGCTGACTACCAGCTCAGAGCCTGGAGCCTGTTTCAGTCTGTGACTCCCTCTCTCTCTGACCATCCCCTGCTCATGCTGTCTCTCTCTCTCTCTCTCTCTCCTAGAAATAAAAACAAACAAACAAACAAACAAAAACATTTAAAAGGATTCCTCACAGTAAAAAATCTGGAATCTATGTATTTAGGAGACATGGCTCCACGAAAAATGTCACACAGGCTATGTAGCTATCTAGGTAGAAAAAGAATATGTCTTAAACATTTCCTGTCCCATAAGGTAACTAACTCATAGACCTCATTATAGATCAAATCTATTACTCTTGGCTAGAGTACAACAGGTCTGGTTTGAGAAGGATTTGGGGAGCTGTACTTGATGTTCCACACTTCTCCTTGCTTTGCTTGTGGGTCTTGATTGCATTGTATCCTTGAATTAACCAGCAAATCATTTCTGGGTAATATCTCTTGTTTATAGGAGTTTGATTTGATAACGTTATCTTTGTAATAGCTTGAGCATTCATTTATTTTCTCTTTCTTGGAACATTGCCAATACCTAACCTTGTTCCAAACCCAGAGTCTCACCACCACAGTCTCCTTTGGTGAATGTTATCATGGGACCACGAAAAGTGTAATAAAAACTGTTCCTTGCCCTTATTCTTTAATCATACTCCCATTCCCATGGAGCTCTAATGCCACCTCACCTGATCTCATTCTATAGCTTTCCTGAAATGCCTAATAATTTGACTATGTCCCTTAGTGCTCAGAGATTATAATCCACACACTCCTTGTTTTGTCACTATTTTTTTTCTGAATATTTCTCAAAGTATCCTGTTTGCAATTAGAACTGGTTTCCTTCTGAGAATAGTATCTCATGAAAGTTCTTTCACATGGAAGTAATTTTGTCTTTCTTTTATGTCACTGATTCTGAAGACAGATGTCTACCTTCTATTGCCCTCTATTGCCTTCCTACTCACTGTTGCTCTGCCACCCCTTAACTCTCTATACTGACTACCCACCCATCATAATCTTCTACAAACTTCTGATGATAATTTTAGTTCTTGGCTCAATACAGTATCATTCATCAACCTTAGTTGTTGCCAACAAATATACATTGCTATGAAAAGTCCTATTTATTCTCCCAGAAATTTTTTTATTGTTTATTATTTACTTTTTAGAGAGAGAGAAAGAGAGAGAGAGAGAGACAGACAGACACAGTGTGAATGGAGGAGGGTCAGAGAGAAAGGGAGACACAGAACCCGAAGCAGGCTCCAAGTTGTCAACATGGAGTACAATGCAGGCCTTGAACCCACAAACCCTGAGATCATGACCTGAGGTAAAGTCAGATGCTCAACTGACTGAGCCACCCAGGTGTCCCTCACCCAGCAAATTTTTAAATGGCATGAATTCCAAAGAATGCCTTCTTCTTTAGAATCTGAACTCTCATCAAAAATACTGATATCTTCTGGTCCAAATATTTTCCGCATTTATTTAGAAGACATTTTTAATAACCTGGCCTCTCAGTTCCTTGCCCTTTTCTCCTCCAATGACTTTGACTTCCAGTTCATCTAAGTTGTTCATTTCTATGTTTATACCTTAGATAATTCCTAACAGTTTTCCCCAAAACCAAAATCTCTATCCTTATTTGTACAAATTTATATAGATAAAACAAATACAGATATGAATATAGACATAGGTAGAAATAAATTTAGAAGAAACATTTTGGGAACTTCCTCTCTGATCCTCAATCAAGGAAATTAGGCATGTCCAGGAATAAGTGGTTATGTTTATTTAGCCTTGTGTAGCTAACAGATGAGAGATTTTCCTGCTGTTGATTTTTACTTCCATATGTAATGATACTCATGTGGGGTTATAAAATGTATTTTTAAAGTTCAGTAACAAAATTTTGTCTTTTTCAGATGTTTGATACCTGACAATTACTTTTAAATTAACTATTTATCATTTCTTATATTTGCCACATATTGAGTGCTTGTCTGGAAGAAGCAGAGACTAAAAATGTATTTAAGACAACAGAGACACCTGAAGAAGTAACTGTGTTAGCGAAATAGACAGAAGTTAATAGGCAGCATGATAAACAGAAAATAATTACAGTTTGTTTTATTTTCTTATATTCTTTTTATCCTTTTGAGTTTTTATTTACCTACATTAAAATATGGAGGTATTAACTATTTAATCATACACACCTATGAAGTCACCACTCAAAACAAGATACAGAACGTTGCCAACATTCCAAAAAGGATTCTCATTCTCCTTTATGGGACAATGTCCACACCTCCATCCCTACTCCCATGAGAGAATCTACCTGCTGACTTGTATCACCACACCTTTGTTTTTTTTTTTTTGTCTGGGCTACATTGAAACTGGATTTATAATTTATTCAGGAGAGACTGAGAGGAAATCTAATATTATAAGGGGAAAATGTTTACTTATTGCTTAGAAAATAAAAAGGAGACTTTCAGTCAGTAAGGATTAGTGTTGAAATAGAAACTGTGTGAGTGGTTACATATGAAGCATATATGATAGCATAGCAATCTCTCTCTCTCTCCCTCTCCCTCTCTCTCTCACACACAATATTACAAGTGCAATGAAAATGAATAAAGCCCTAATCTATAGTAGAAAATGGATGGGGCAAGACTGAAGAGAGTAAGGAACCCCAAGCAGCAATCAAGAAATTTCAGGAAAGTGGAGTCATCAGAGATTTATTAAAAAGGGAAGTAAAGTAGACCTGATAGCTAATATTTTTTTAATGAGCCATATAACAACATTAATCAGTGATGATGACTTAGGAAAACATTGCTGTAGCCAAATACTAACCTGTGCTCAAACAGCATGAATTGATTTCACATTATTCAAAAGACTTTATTTTTATAAAAGCAAATATTGAGCACTTACTCTGATACAGTTTGCTAGTACGTGGATCAGTAAAAAAGTGCCTATAGTAAAAAACAGTAAAATAGCCTCTAACAATTCAATCACATTATCTCATTTATCATTGACTCTAATCCTTTTCTTCCCTGAAGCACACTCGTTAGAGACAAAATAGACTGTCCCAAACACAAATTGGCCTCTTCTGCTGTGGGTTCATGCCCTATATTGGTCTTAATGTTTTGGCATAAACATAATAGCACAAAACCCAATGGGATGTGGACTTTTCTAGAGAACAGGCAGTTTCTCTCCTAATTACATTAGTTGCCATGCTGGGTCTTGCCTGCTGTCTCTTGACCTTTTTCAAACAAGTGAAGGAAATCATCGTTGCCCATAGCAGCTGACACCAGCAATTCCCAGATATTGGTCCTTCTCTTTCAATAAGAGAAATCTCTTTTAAAGGAGATATCAAAGCAAAGCTGAATAGAACATTTTTCTTCTTTATCCCTAATTCTGCTTGGTGTATCCTCAAGGTCAGAAAAGGTTTATCAGCAAACGTAGTAGTGGGTATCTACAATTCCACATATTCTCACATATCTAGAGAAATTTTAAGGTTTAATTACCAGTATCATTAAAGTGAACATTAAAATGATGTGCTGATCTCTTTATTACTGCATCAACATAGGGAGATGGGTTCTCACCAGCCTAGTAGACAATATGGAAGAAAATGCTACAGGAAAAAGTATGATTAGCATGATGTAGCCAATTTATCTTCTAGTTGTTTCAGCTAAAACCTTGGAGTTATTCTTAACTCCTCTTTGCCTTACATACCAGATCTGATCTTTAAGAATTGGACCACTTTCTCTATTTCCATGGCTACAACATTAGTGCCAGGCATCTCCCAACTAATCACACTACTTCTGCCTAACTTCCCTAGAATATGTGGTCTAAAGAGCAGCCAGCCAGCCTGTGCTTGTAAAGCACATGCCAGATTATACCACGCCTTTGTTCCCACCTTTCAGTGGGTAAAGCCCAAGTCTCCCTGATATCTTGGAAGCCATATCTCATATTTTATTTTTTATTGGGGAAAAAATATGTCTGAGAAAGGACATATATTATATAGTTTTCTAAATTTATTTTGCCAATATTCACTGCTACCAATAATACATTAAAACTTTCCAGTATTCATATCCTGACCATAATTTTGTATAGACAAAGTTATTTATGTTTTGCTTAGTCAATCCAAAAAGGTATCTCATTATGAATTAAATTTATATTCCTTGATTACCACTGAGCTTGTATATCTTCTTATACTTTGATTAACCACTCCTATTCCCTCTCTTGTGAAATGCCTGTTCTTGGTTTTTTTTCTTCTTTCTTTGAGTGCCTTAACTTTTCCTTACTAAATAGTTTCTGTCTAATATTGGTTTCTTATTAATTTTAAGACTTTTTATAAACATTTTTAAACTATCGACTTTTTATACTAGTGCCCTTTTGGTTAAAAATGTTTTATATGACTTTACTCATATGAGGAATTTAAGATACTAAGCAGATGAACATAAGGGAAGGAAAGCAAAAATAATATAAAAACAGGGAGGAGGACAAAATATAAGAGACTATTAAACACAGGGAACAAACAGGGTTGCTGGAGGGGTGTGTGTGGGAGGGCGGATGGGCCAAATGAGTAAGTGGCATTAAGGAATCTAGTCCTGAAATCATTGTTGCACTATATGCTAACTAACTTGGATGTAAACAATAAATAAGTTAATTTAAAAATGTTTTAAAATAGCTCCTTCAAGAATATGGCCTAAAAATATCTTTTTTAAATTGAAGTATAGTTGGTATACAAACTATATTAGTTTTAGTTGTATAACATGGTGATTTGACAGTTCTGTGCATTAGGCCAGGGTCACTTTAGTAGGTACCATCACCATCTCTCACCATACGAAGTTTTTGGATTACTATTTACTATATTCTCTCTGCTGTAATTTTTATCCCTGTGACTTGTTTATTTAATAACTGGAAGCTCGTACCTCTAAATCATCTTCAACTTACAGTATCTTGGAATCATTTCAAAGTAGTCAAGTATGTGAATCTGAACCCTTACAGTTTGGTCTTTTTAGGGTCTTATTTTTAAAATCCTTCCCTATTCCAATGTCTAAACATATATTTTAATATTGTTTTCTAATACTTTAGAGGTTTTGTCATAGAGGTTTTGTCATTCACACTTCCTTTAATTCAGTTGGATTATATATATAGGATTATATATATGTGTGTGTATATATATATGTATATAGGATTATATATATATAGGAATATATATATATATAGGAGGGGCACCTGGTGGCTAAGTCAATTAAGCATCCAACTGCAGCTCAAGTCACGATCTCACAGTTCGTGAATTCAAGCTCCACATCAGACTCTGTGCTGACAGTTCAGAGCCTAAAGCCTACTTTGGATTCTGTGTCTCCCTCTCTCTGGTCCTCCTCCACTCACACTCTGTCTCTCTCTCTCTCTTTCTCTCAAAAATAAACAAACATTAAAACAGTTAAAAATATATATGAGATAGAAGACAAATTTTGCCTTATATACATATTTTTAAAATGCATACAAATATTGTCTCAGAAGCATTTATTCAATAATTTCCCTCACTGATGTGCATCATAATATGTCACAGTCTCTCAGTCACTTGTCATTTCTACTGGTTTTTGTGTCCAGTGTCACCTGCCTGGTGAGACTTTGCTGGTATCCCTACCTAAAATTCAGTCTCACTTGCCCCTTCAACAAACCCACAGGCACTTTCTGCACACTTTCCTTGCTTATTGTCTCTCCAGAGCACCAGTCACCATCTAATGTATCCTTTTACAAATTCATTTACTGCTTTCTCCTCAGATATACCTAAACTCCAAGGAACAGTGTTGTGTTTTGTTTTTGGGTTTTTTTTTGTCCTATTATTTGTGATATCACCAAATCTTAAACAAAACCAAAATTTAGTAGGTGTTGAAAAAATGTAAAATTGTACTGAGTTGATTGTCTGCATGCCTGTTGCCACTTTCATACAAACTGTCTTTGTTACTATTTATAATCAGTTGATATTTTATATCATTCCCTTCACCTGGTCTTCATTGAAAGTAACTTAGACTTGAGTGTTTGATCTTTCAGATATGTTTGAGAATTAGCTTTCCAAACTTAAAAAAAAATCCTCTTTGGTGGGTTCATATCTAATTAACGTACCACCTTGAAGAAACTGAAATCTTTATATTGAGTCTTCTTCTCCACAAGCATTATTTGTCTATTGGTTAGATTTCATTTAATTGCATTCAAAAACATTTTATAATTTTGTACATAAAGTTCTTACAGGCATTTTGCTATTTGTATACTCAATGCTATTGTGAATGATAATTTTTAAAATTAGAAGTTGCTATAATGCAGAAAAAATGGGAACATACTCTCACTAGAATAGTTGCTTTCAACTCTCCTGCACATTAAAAATACCTAATTTGTTAAAAACAAACAACAGTGATAGCAACAAAAACAAAAAAAGCTGCAAACATGTGGGACCTTATTTAACACCAGTTAACTCAGAATCTCTGGGGGGTAGGTTCAGGTATTTGTAATATTTTAATTTCCCCTGATTCTAATATGCAGCCAGTGTTGAAATACACTGTTTAAGAAGAGTATGGCCCAGGAAAGCCACCATGTATTTAAAAGAACATATTAACAGAAAAAATTGTTAGGTGATAATTAACATATCGAAGGCCCAGACTTTAATTTTTATATATTCTTGGATATAGACCCTCCACATTTTATGCTAATTAAAAGACCAAACACTGTATTCCAGTACTAACTTCCCATAAGGGATCTTTAAGTGTATATAAAGATAAAGAATCTCATTTTAGTTTCCAACTTTTTAAGAAGAAGAATATTTTGAAGATGTACAAACCAAAGTCACTAGTTAATGTACAGTGGGAAACAAAACTAAGTGTTCTAAACCAAACAATATCCATCAAGGGAGAAAAACAAACAAACAAACTTCCATGGGCTAAGTGATTTTAAAAATATCCAAGTTCTTAGAAAGTCTATTAATATAATCCATATAGGACAAAATTTATATTATTCAAAATAGAGCAATAAAAGAAAATTCTCTGGATGATAAGATCTGCATCATTTTAGCTAAAAACAAAAACAAAAACATGAAGAGTTATGACAGAGAAAAGAAAGAAAAAATGGCATATTAACACTGAACACAGATATAAACAGAATATGCTTATAGGAATTCCCCTCAGCAAGATGACTCCCTTTTCTTTTTTTTTTTTTAAGTTTATTTCTTTATTTTGAGAGGGACAGAGAGAGTGGGGTGGGGGGACAGAGAAAGAGGAAGAGAGAGAGAATCTTAAGCAGTTTCTACGCTGCCAGTACAGAGCCCATTGTGAAGCTCGAACCCACGAACCACGAGATAACGACTTCAGCTGCAAGCAAGAGTGTGATGCTTAACCAACTGAGCCACTCAGGCACCCCAACAACTCCTTTTCCTTTAGGAAAATTTACAGAGAATTTCTTTGAATTTAAGATGTGACATGTGCCCCCTCTCCATAGCCAGAATGGGGATAAAGAGGTCTTTAAATTACTATGATGAAAGTTGAGGAATTTTTAGTTTCTTGGGACAACTTGATGAATCATGGAGACAAGAGTCCCAGGAACATAGTAGGAAACCAGAAGGAGTCCTCAAAGAAGGAGGCTGACAAGATGGGACTGGCCCTGTAAGAAAAATAAGAGAATGACCACATAGAGTGGAAAGAAGAGATGAGGGTTAAATAAGCCTATGGGTTGGAGTCCTATTTTCTTTCATTTTAAATTTTAAAAAGAATGTGACCTCCATTTGGCTGGAAGACACAAATAACACCTGGGTTCTACACACATGACAGCCCTGCTAGGTAGTCTAGAAATAAATTTCTGCTAACGTCAAAAGTCTAAATCCAGGATTCTTAAATCAGGGCACTTAAGAGTTGGCTTTTGTAAGAGAGAGAATAGATTAAAATGTAGGTTAAAAGTCATGCTAGAGTGCAGCCTTCAAATTAGGATACATATACTGTGGGTTATAGAAAACCTTTACACAGGAGCTGCATGGGCATAAATATTAAGACAATATTCTAATTTCTATTTTTCATATTTACACCTTAACAGATATAAATGCCATCTAGGTTTCTCTTTTTTTATGTGTGTTGAGAATTTTTGCCATCTAGGTTTCTTGTTGCTTCTCTCTTTCCCTTTTTCCTTTCACAATTTCTCTCCTCTTAGTCTACAAAAGAAGAGCATTTTTTAAATTTTTTAAATGCTTATTTATTTCTGAGAGAGAGAGGCAGTATGAGCAGAGGAGGGTCAGAGAGAGAGACACACACAGAATCTGAAACAGGCTCCAGGCTCTGAGCTGTCAGCACAGAGCCCAACGCGGGGCCTGAACCCACAAACCGTGAGATCATGACCTCAGCCAAAGTCCGATGCTTAACCGACTAAACCACCCAGGTACCCCAATGAAAAGCATTTTTTCTCCAGCCTGTCAAACACTTTCTGTGCTGCAAGGTAGTGGGATAAAAAATACTTCTAAGGAAACAAAGTGACAATTCCAATTATTAGTGTTGAGAGGCTTTAATCAAGACATCAAAAACCTGTGGCAGCCTTTGAGTCTTTCTACATCTTTTACATATTAATGTTCAGGACACTGGACAGTGTTAGAAATAAGACATTTTGGTCTGTGTTGAGATATTCTGAGTTTAAGAGAATTCAGAGAATTCAGGTGGGATTTATGCTACTTTTCCCTTAACTATTTTCCCATCCCCTTCCAATGGCTGTGCTTAAAGAATTCATTACTCTTGCGGGAGATTTTTTTTTTGAGATTTTTGCCAAAAAAAGGAGAAAGTATATATATATCTGTATCTGTATAATGTTTAAATTCATCTGTCTTCTAAAAATATAATTTATAAAATTTCAGGACTCTGTAAACAAAACTACTAATTTTTAGTTACAAAAGATAAGTGTTAGTAAAATGTAAATAAAACTAAACATATCATGTAATCATCTTACCTTGGGAGCCTCATCCAAAATAGTTTCTTCTCAGTGTAAAAGTTAGAAATTGTATATGATGGGAAAGACTGTACTATCTGTTACACTATTGATAGTATAAGCATATTAGATGCCAAGTTTCTTGTTGCAGTTAAATTGGTTTTTCCCATTCACACAGCACTGTACTGTGTAGAGATCAGATAGTAGCAGGGAGAATTGTTTAATATCTTTTGACAAAAATTGCTGTAAATAAAAGATATATACCTTTTACTGAGTACTGAGGATCCAGGGATATTTC
Source organism: Crocuta crocuta (assembly GCF_008692635.1). NCBI lineage: Eukaryota > Metazoa > Chordata > Mammalia > Carnivora > Hyaenidae > Crocuta > Crocuta crocuta. The sequence goes on from NW_027530502.1 coordinate 3,247,883, forward strand.
TAGTCATTATCAGTTAATAATACAGAAGAAAGAAAACTATAGAGGGAAGAAAATCAGAATTAAAAACAATGGTGTGTTAGGCAGTTCTTACCAAATAATATCCCACTAAAGAGATTTTCAGAACATTAATCAGTATTATTTGGGTTGATTCTGGCTAGATGGGCCATGAACAGATGCAAGAATAGTTTATTGTACTTTAAACCTTATTTTATTTTGGAAATATTATTTTTTAAATAATGTCTTTATGTGTCATCTGGGAACTTTAGTAAGTATTGAAAAACAATAAATTCAAATATAATCTTATAATAAATAGAGTAAGGTAATGTGAGAACCTAAGTAGATCTGAAAAACTAAATGATGATGGTATCATGCAGGCACTCAAAGGAGCTAGTGAGGTAAAGCAGAATTAGTGTGAAAACTGCATAATGCACTTAGAAACTTCAGTTGACATGAGTTTTATATTTAAGGAGAGGAAAGTAAGCATAGGAAATATACATGTATTGATTTTTTTCCCTAAGATGAATATTCTAACTCAAAAGGAAGAAAAAAAGTGACTATGTTCAATTTCCATGTTCTATCAGAGCACTAAAAATAAGTAGAACAGTTGAATGAAGAATGTTCATCACAGCAGCAATACACATATGAGGGTCTTCATTCATTGACACTTGATACATTTATAGGACTGTACACTCTTATCCTCAATTCTAAAATCCATAATCTTCTGAAAGCTAAAACAGTTGTATCATTTATTTGGGAATAAAACCTGATGTGAACAGATGTAAGGCTATTTATAGTCTTTATCTTACTAAGTAGGATATGTTATGTTTCACTGCAGAAATAGTAATAGGCTTGATTATAGAGTGCTGACCTAGACTCAGCTGAGAATGTTATGTAATATATGGTGTGTGTATGCATAAACATTCTAATATTTCAAAATTCTGAAAGTCAAAACATATCTACTGCCACAGGGTTTAGAAAAGAAATTGTTAACCTGTTCAGATGATTAATGTAAAATAAATGATAGGAATCATTAGCTATCTTTCTATACTGAAAAGCCCTCTGATGTGGGTTTCCCTAAGATGATAAATGAGCCTGACTGGCCAGTTCAGCTGACTCTAGCCATCCTATGGTGCAGTTCATTTGAACCTCAGCAAGATGACACTAAAAACTGTTCACCGGAAGGAAACCTGAAAACATCACTTTTCCATTTCTTTGGTAGTAGTTTGGATTTCCAAAACAGTGAAAAACAGCTGTTACTATATATACAAGTTTGTGTAAATTGAGCTTTCAAAATATTTGAATATCAACATGATGAAAACACATCACCTGGAACATCAATCAGGATATGTTCATTCACTCACTTAATAACTACTGAGGAATTCTTCAAGTATGTTCCATGCTTCTAGGTGCTGGGAATGCAGTAGTGACAGTAATATTTGCTTATTATTATTGATTATTAATTATTATTGTTGTTGTTGTTGTTATTTTGGCTCATGCCACACATTTTGAGCATCTTTCTTCTATCTAGTGGATTTCCTACATGAAGAAACACTTCTCAAGTTAGAAACCTGAAACTCACTTTTCTTGACACCCTTGAACTGGGGCTCAGCTATGTGACCTAGAATTTGCTAATCTGGTCTACTCACTCAGGTCTTTGGTCCTGAGATAAACAACTAGAGGAAGCACGAGTCAAAGGGGAACTCGTTGAATGTCTTACCTGTTAAATCAGAGTCCATGGTTAAAGAGCTAGACTTCCAGGGATAGCATGTGACCTCCGTGTACTCAAGAGTTGGTGGAGGCACATGGCTTGTTGAAACATCCCCAGGGTGAGGCTTTGGCAGAAATAGCAGGAAAGTAATGTAGCTGAACTGATTCAAGAGAAATTTAGAGGAAATGAAGTCTGAAGAATAGCCTGGGGTAAGCATATCTGAGTTTGTAGACCAGATTAAGGATTCCTGTATATGGAATGCCATTTGAGTCTTTGTTCAGCCCATTTTGCAAAATCCTTAGAAGAACTCTAACAACAGAATGCCCATTAGTCAATGTGACAAGTTAGAAAGGTTGGTTTCTTTAAAATATTTACTTTAAATATTTAACAAACTTTAAATATTTAATAAACTTTAAAATATTTTTTTGCATTAAAATAAAGAGAAATATAGTAAGATGTAAATTTTGCATGAATTTCAAGTTATTACATGAGGCTCTAAAGATGGTTTAAGACTATGGACAATCAGACTAAATTTCCCAACTTTCTTTTGGTACAGGTTTCATGTAAATATCTTCTGCAATTAGGTAACAGTGGCAAAAATTTGAGATCTATACTGATAAGCAATGTACTATCAGAAGTGTGAATAAAATCTGAATTAATCAGACATTTACAAGGATTCACTGTTCTATTTAAAACAATGTGGTTTAGTGAAAGACTATGAACTTTCAGATCACTCAGTCCTAGTTTCAGCTTTTGTTTCACCCTTTACTATTCATATAATCATTAAAAATTTACATTAAGACTCAGCACTTAATTTCCTTATCTGTAAAAGTAGGGAAAAAATAAAACAAAATTGTTATAAATATTAAATTAGGCATTACCTCTAAGGAACAAATTAGGATGCTTCCTATAAATTACACAATTGTATATGTTAATTTTCTTTAAAAAAATTTTTTGTGTTTTTGTTTGTCTCACAAAACAGCTCAATAGCTGCCAGAGAAGTTCCAAGGAGAAAAAGGTGCTTAGAATAATACTTAATCTTAACCACAACAATAAAAACAAAAAACGTTGTTTAATAAGAAACCTTTCTTTGACTTTCCCTATCATAATATATCTTGAGAGCTTCATGTTTATTGATAAAACCCATAGGTTTTGGATCTGTGTTGAACTTGGCCTCATCTTTGTGCTCCCTATCTCTCCAAAGCACCTGGAGATATAAAAGCCAATCAGAATAAATCAACATATGTCCTTCACCTGAACATAGTGTGAGAATGAACTTGAGATATTGACTTTTAATACAACTGGTAGGTAAGTTTAGTAGACATTGTAAATTTCTGGAAAATACCAATGAGGGACAAGCTCAGAAGCTAACATCAAGCATACATAGCACTCCAGAATAAATTAGGAAATACACAGTTGAATATATGTTGGCCACCTGGTGCTGGAGCAAACTAGAAACCAATAAAAAGTACAACTGTTAGGAATCTAAGGGATCCACAAAGATATGTGTGGAGAAGAGGTCACAATCAGAAATGTAAAAAAATTAAAATTTCATTATACAATGAAACAATAACAACTATGTAAAATATTTCAGCACTATAGGGAAAATGTGAGGGACCATAAATAAAGGGGATGTTGGATAAAATACTGTGATAAGTAGACATTTCCCATCTAATGGCGAATACTACCAACATAAAGGAGACTTGGAGGAAAGACATGGACTTCATTAATGGACCTAAAGGGTGCCAACAGGTCCTTAGCACAACATAGCACTAGGGAACTATTGGTGGTAGGCTTGGGGCATGAGCATCCAATAGGCATGGCAACCTTGTGTTGCATTAAGTAATAAAATATAAATAATGAGCTTATGTTGCAGGGAAGGATTTATAATATTTTGTCATCAGTGCATGTAGAGGTTCAAATTCTGCTTGTTCCACTTACCTGTAGTTTAGTCTTGGGTAAAGACTCCTCATCTGTAAAGAGGAAATAATTCCCATCTCATGGAACATATGAAAAAAATGAATACATTTCTTGGTACATAGTGGATACTTGAAGTAATATTATTAGTATTACTATTTTATTACTGGTATTTTTAAAAGTCAATATGAACTTCTCTCTTCATAATCTCGCATACAATCAAATTTATCTCTACATCTCTTTCTGAAACTTTAAAATAATATACATTGTTAAATGATATTGTATTCCATCCATCTTTCCGGAATGAGGAAGATGTTCATGATCAGGATACCATATTGCCATATTATTCACAATTCCTACTTCTAACTAAATCATTAGGCATAAAGACATCAAATTTTATAAAGCATAAGGATGTCATTTTAGTCAAAAGAAAGAAGATAGTGCTAGTATTTCCTAAAGAAATGGATAAGGCTTTAATGTATTGTTTCAAATTGTTTCATTTAAGTTTGAAGGTAAATATTATTTATTTTCTTCTCCATATACTATCTGATATCCTAATTCCCTACCAGTGCCCAGACATATCAGGAGCTATTCTGGCCATTAAAGATCCTACCGGAGGTATTACTAGTCTCATTTAAAGGAATTATCTCAAAAATGTCAAGTTCAGAGGAGAGTTTCCCTCTGGAGAATTTAAAAGATAGTAGTGCTAAAATATGCAGTGTCTGCAAATTTTTCATCAGCTTTTCAAAGCATGGTATGATTTTATCATTCTATGTCTTTAGCTCAAGTTCTCTCTGTAATAAGTACAGTGGGTGCTATTTTAATAAATCAACCTCTCTATCAGTTTGTGGCCAGGCACTGAGGATAGGTGCTACATTAACAAATGTTCTTGTGATTTAACTTTGGTGAATACTTTGTTTGTAAGAGAGAGAACACAGGTGCTAGATCCAGCCCCCATTTCCTGCTCTTGATCAAACACTAGGAAGTAATTTTTAGCTTTTTATTTTATATTGTGAATTCAATATTTTTCTGCCCAAGTTGACTGACACTTGCGGAAAGCATATTTTGTGTTTGATGTTTGGCTACCAGTTGAGTGTGGATTTGGAAAGAGGATACGTCTTCCACATCAGTTTATTGACTATGTAACAGTAACGGCAGTCCATGTAAAAACAGCAATCAGCAGTTTGGTCAGCTTGATACGACTGTCCATGACCATTAAAGTAAGCAAAAGAAATGAATTAGGTTTGCCAAGACCTAGGCAACAATGGGAACTGCCTAATGCTCTGTAAGCAAAGTAGAGTCAGTATTCTGGCTTTGACAAACTTAGGAGCATTTAGACATTTATTGAAAACAGTGTCACTTTTTCATCAACAGAAATTTCTTTGTGTAGCTACAAATGACCCAACACTAGACAAAGTCTTTTGTCCTAGAGTATTACTGCCAAAAGTGGAGAGATAACTGTCATCTGTCATTTCTGAGATTGGTGCCGTAGTGGTAGAATTCTCTTGCTGGGGAAGAGAGAGGTGAAGAGAGAGGAACAACCAGGGCAGCACTATTTGGCTTTGTGGACCCAGATAGCACAAAGCCATCATTTTAAAGGTGTTTTCTAAATAGACTCGTTATCATCTCAATTTGTTTATTTTTCAGAATGGATAGATTTCATAACAAATGGCCATTTGGATAGCACTGCTCACAAGTGGAATGCAGTATAGATGTCAGGGAAGGGGTAGAAAGCCAATTGTTAAAACTGTTTCTTCGCCTGCCTTTCCCAGGGTGTGTATCACCATACCCTCTGCATTTTCAAAGCTGCCACAATGGGCAATAAGCCTCATGGTCTTTCCCATTTTTTGAAATTAAATAATGACAACAAAAAGGTATGGAGCTAGGCAAGAAGTGGGAAAACAAACTGGCCTCTCTGAGGTGTAGTCCTGAGTCCTGATCCTATTTCTGGAGGTCATTGTCCTTTTATATAAAATACAGTAAGTTTACGTAATTTTATTCCTAGATTAAAAAGGTATCTAAAATCGTTTTCATTTATAAAGTCTCACAAGTCTTTTATTATGTTTTCAACTTTGTATGCACAAGAAACAATCTCTCTTATTCTGGATGTTCTATAGTTTTCAAAATTGTATTAATGACCTTCCCCCATTTTTATCTTTAAAAACAAACATTTTAAAACTAACATGGATTGGGTGGCTCAGTTGACTGAGCATCTGACTTTGGTTCAAGTCATGATCTCATGGTTTGTGACTTAGAGTCCCTCATTAGGCTCTGTGCTTTAATGGTGGAACCCACTTTGAATCCTTTGTCTCCCTGTGTCTCTGCCCCTCCCTTGCTCATGCTCTCTCTCTCAAAAATAAACATTAAAAACTTTAAAAAAGAAACATGGGTTAATTTCTCATTTATACTCCAGTGACAGGAAAAAAATCATAAAAGTATTCTTAAAAACAAAAAAAAATGAAAAGAAATTCCTACCTATGTATATATAGCAATAAATACATAGATATGATATATGTAGTTCTATATATCCATCTTTATCTACAGAGATAGCTAAATCAGGATACACAGCTGACCGGAAAACAGAATGAAAATAATTTAAATTTTAAAAATTTAAATTTTAAAATAAAAATGTACTAAACTATATGGGCATCTGGGTGGCTCAGTCAGTTAAGTGTCCTACTTCAGCTGAGGACATAATCTCTTGCAGTCCATGAGTTCAAGCCTGTGTCGGCTCTGTGCTGACAGCTCAGAGCCTGGGGCCTGCTTCACATTCTGTGTCTCCCTCTCTCTCTCTGCGCCTCCCCCGTTTGAATTCTCTCTCTCTCTCTCTCTCTTTCAAAAATGGTACTGAGTGAACTTGCATTGCTCTAGCTGTATCACCAATTTTTGTTAAAAGCCTAACATGGATTTACTATTGGCTTGGCGAAGACGAAAGAAGACGGTGTTAACCTAAGTTTCCTAGAAGATACAACCTGAGACAAAACTTAAACCCTTATATATTGATGGGAGTAGCTGAGGGGGCAATTCCTGGTAGCAAAAGTGGATGATAAAAGAAGACAGACCATAATGGAAGAAGAGTAAATATAATTTGGCTTGTTACCACATGGGTCACAACTTGAAAAGCAGCATAGTCGAGGGATACCTGGATGACTCAGTTGGTTAAACATCTGACTCTTGATTTTGGCTCAGGTCATGATCCCATATATGTGAGGTGGAGCCCCATGTGGTGATTCTCCCTCTCTCTCTGCCCCTCCCACCAAGCACACATGCACACACTCTTGCTCTCATTCTTTCTCTCTCTGAAAGAAAGAAAGAAAAGGAAAGAAGCAAAGAAAGAAAGAAAGAAAGAAAGAAAGAAAGAAGAAAAACTTTAAAAAGAAGAACATAGCTGATAGCTCTGTTTGGTAAGTTGTTTAACTTTGTTCTTGGGTAGATCTTTTAGGGGTTGAAGCAGGGAGGAAGGGCTAGTGAATTCACTACTTATTCCTCTTATCATTTGTTTCCTATTTCCAAAGTATAGCTAATGAGTTAATTCTCCTACACTTCTAGGTTGTGCTACCTCAGCTCTCTGGAAAAGTGTGGAGAAAATGAAGGCTTCTAGAGGTCCAGCCGAGCCAGTGCTTACTGCAATCAATTCCTCCAAGATTGTGTGTATGTGTGCCACTGATTGCTGTGGCAATGACCTAGGCTTTATAATTGAGGTAATGATATGAGTCATTCCTAAGCTCATTCTGGCCAGAAAGCAAACTATCAAGACTTGAGGATTAGGTGAGGCCAAGTAGATTCAGAAGGCAGAACCCCCTTATATTTACTCACAGCCTTTAACCATCTCCAGATTTCACAGGAGAACACTGCATGTAATTCCTCCCTGGAAAGAGAGTTGTAAACCTAGTTATTCAAAGTCATTGCAATCTCCTAAAAAGACTAAAAGAGGTTTGAAAAACAGAGCCATATTCAGATTATTGCCAGTAGTGCATAATTGATATTTCTCATCTTGTTTCTTCACCCAAACTTTCTGATTTTCCCTTACCCTCTCCCAGCGCTTCAACAAACCAGTGTTGCTTATCTCTGGAAGTGACAAAGTATTGGTGTTTAATGGGTTTGAAATCTTAACTTGCATTTGTTGGATCATAGCTGCTGAAAATTTTCATTCACAAGTATCAAAGAGCATAGAAGCCTCCAAATAAGTACTAGTGAATCTCCTAGGACACAGACATGCTCTATTCTGCCTCCACTGTGTAATGGAAGTGTATCCAGCCTTACATTCCTGGTCTATAACCTTTAGTTAGGATCCAGTCCCATATTTGGTTCCTTGGTTTCTGTTGGCATGCACTAACCAGGCCTTTAATTTCTTTGACATTTAGGCCTTTTCTTCCAAGAGCAGAACCTACTCTTCTCTTCTTGGACTATGATGAAATTTGATTGGTATGGATATTAGGGATAGATTTTATGGAAAACAAACATTATCTTTTGAGACCCCTTCTCTAGGTCAAGGCAGTACATAGTTCCTAGGAAAGGGCAGGTTGTTTTCTTCTGATAAGTTCTTTTTTTTTTTTTTAATGTTTTTATTTATTTCTAGGAGAGAAAGAGAGAGAGAGACAGCGTGAGCAGGGGAGGGTCAGAGAGAGAGAGAGAGTCACAGACTCTGAAACAGGCTCCAGGCTCTGAGCTGGCAGTCAGCACAGAGCCCGACGCGGGGCTCGAACCCACAAACCGCGAGATCATGACCTGAGCAAAAGTCGGACGCTTAACCGACTAAGCCACCCGGGAGCCCCTCTTCTGATAAGTTCTTTTAGGATTGTCTCTATGGACCAAGAATTTTATGGAAGATTCAGTTAAGTTTACCTTCTTGGGTTTATTTATTCAAATATAACCATCCCAGCTTTTAGGGGCCCATTCTTTCTTGGCCAGGACCCTGGTTTAACATATGAGACTTGTTAAGATGACACATTTGGTCTCCTTTCCAGATTTGTCATTTTATATTCAGATCTTAGGCTTTATTTTCAGCACAATGTACTAGATGAACAACATGTGAGAGATTTTTTTGAACGCTTCCATAAAGGTACTTTGGTTCCATGTAAAATAGCTGCTATAAGTCTGAAATTTTATTTTTCTCAAATTTTGCTGTATTACCCAAAGATCAGTAATCACTGTCCCCATAATGATCAATGCAAGCAGTCGCTTGATTTTCTATGCCTGGCCTTCTGCTTATACTCAATTGCGATTAACCATAGGTCAAAACATTAGTGATTATGTTCTCTCTAAATACCAACTGTTATTACCTCCTCCACTAGCCATGAGCCATGTGGTTACTATTGCCTTCAAATTCAGTTGGAGAATCCAACTCCAAAATCCCATCCTCAAAAGTATATGCTATCTGAGGCCATGGTCTAGAACTGCATCAAAAACAGAACCTGAAGAACAGACTGAGAAGGAAAACAGGGAAGTGAAATGGAGAATGTCCTGGGCATACATTACAGTAACTAATCTTGCTTCCCCGCTACCAGAGCCTAGCAGGACTTTTTGCTTCCTAGATGTAATACTTCTTAAGCCCAGACCTCAAGAGTTTCTCACCCGGAGAGTAATCCACATTCAGGTTCCAGGAGTTCCTCAAAATTACCCCTTAAATATTCCTATCAGATTATAACTCCAGGGACTTTGGCTCCTGATAAGCAGTTCTCTCCTGTGACTCTGAATTGTCTACCTTTGCAGATTTGGCGGTAATGCTTCCCTTCAACATCAATTCTCTGATGAGTCCAAGAAAAGTCACCGATTTTAAGTTTTGCCAAATATTTCTTGTTGTTAGGACGGGATTGACAGATTGTAAACTATTTACATATTTGAGCTAAAGCTGGAAGTAGAACTCATCTTCTGTTTTTATTCCACTCACTGTTGAAAATATAGTTTGTCCTTGATACTCATACTAGATAAAATAATAATCATTGGTCTGTCACTTATTTTTAAATATTTTGATCAAATGGAGAAAAAATAGTATCAAGGCTTCCTTTTCCTTTTCTTACTTTCTCCCTCTCTGGTGGACAAAAGAATTAGCAGTGACATGTCAGGGGAGTGTCTGAGGTTGAGACTTCATGTGACTCACAACTTGGCTGTCACTTACTCGCAGCACAGATTTCTTCCTTCTGTAAGAAGTAGTATCAGCTTTTACAAATAAGCCAAACTCCAGGGCACTTCAGTAGCTCATTTGGTTAAGCATCAGGCTCTTGATTTCAGCTCAGCTCATGATCTCTGGGTTCATGGGTTCAAGTACCGCATCAGGCTCTGCATCAACAGTGTTGACCATGCTTGGGATTCTCTCTCCCTCACTCTCTCTCTGCTTTTCCCCATTCACCATCTCTTTCTCAAAAATAAATAAATATTGGAGCACCTGGGTGGCTCAGTTGGTTAAGTGTCCAACTTTGGCTCAAGTCATGATCTCACAGTTCATGAGTTTGAGCCCCACATCAGGCTCTGTGCTGACAGCTCGGAGCCTGGATCCTGTTTCTAATTCTGTGTCTTCCTCTCTCTCTCTTCCCATCCCCAGCTTGCTCTGTCTCTCTCTCTCTCTCTCTTTCTCTCTCTCTCAAAAAAAAATCCAATAAAAAAGTTTTAAATAAATAAATAATTAAAAAAAAAAATAAGCCAGTGAGGGACAGGGAAAATGGATGATAGGGTGATAGCCATTGAGGAGGACACTTGTTGGGATGAGCATGGGGTGTTGCATGTATGTAAGGCAATTTGACAATAAATTATAATCATATACAAATAAGCCAATCTTAAATATGGCCCCAGAGTCAGCACCTTCTCAATGATCCTTAGACCTAAATATTGGAAAATCTACAATACTAATAAATAAGATAACCATGGCAGCTTCTTTTTCATTATCCTTGTCTCCTTCTTGCTCTTCCTCTCCTTTTTCATGTAAGGCATTTTATTATAACTTATGATCATTAGAGAGAAATATAACAGTAATACATTTTGTCAAGAGTACAATTATTTCTACTTTAAAATATAAAGTTGGTCTAATAAAATTGATAATATTAATCTCAGTTAAGTTACTTATTTTAATATAGACAGATGGAAAAAGGATTCATTATTCATCATTTTAGTAAATTTCACACACCACCTGTTCCAACCAGAAAAGAATAGTCTCTTAAGTAAAACATTCTCTCATTTCTTGAAAAACCCAGAGTTTTTCATCTGTAATGCTTCACTATCCTCATTCCCCTCTATCTGGATTGACGTTCAAGCATAATAAAAGAAAACACCAAAATTTCGTTGTGAATATTAAAATTATAAGGAATCCTGTGACTGGGGAGAGATCTTCTAGAGAGAGTCGCTCGTCCATACTAATCCCAGCATAGTGGCAAAATGAAAATACCAACACCTACTTGTACTTTCTGTATATTAAAAAAAAATCCTGTCTTCTACTTATTGAGAAAAAAGTAATTAAATTCTAAAGTGGTAAAGTATGGTTTTTAGAGACAGAGTTTCCTGAATTTTAAACTTATACTATCTTTGTGGCCTTAGTTAGTTACATGGTCTAACTAAGTCTCAGTTGTCTTACTTTTAAAATGAATCCACAAATATATGACTGGGAGGGTTGTTGAGATATTTAATTTAATCCATCAATATAAAGACTGTAGAATGGTAGATATTCAATAAGTGATAACTATAATTATTACTAATATTTTGAAATCTTCTCACAGACATATATTTCTTTTAAAATAACCACTATAACTTGCAATTTAAAATAGATAGAGATCTCTATTCCTAACCTTATACCTCTAGATATTATGATCCTTCTGCCTGGAATAAGAAATAAAAACAGAAAAAAGATCAGGAGGAGGAAAAAGAAGATAAGATGAAGACGGCTCCAAGCCAGAATATTTTATGTACTACTGAACCCTTCAAGGGAGAGTAAGGAGCCTCTACTACTTGTATTCATGTCTAGGCAAGGCCGTATCTTGACCAAATTCGACGATAGGTAACAATTGTTTTCAGGCCCTTTAGAACTCTTTTTAGTGCTGTTTCCCACTACAGATTAGACCCTCTCTCCCACTCTCAGAATTTTTAGGTCTTTCACACTCAAATTCTGTTCTCTTAAAAAGACTGCTGCCCTTTACATACCACCATTCTCAGTTATATTGATATTTGAGGTATTATTTCTAAATTAGGGAATTGTGGGTGAGGGATTATGTAAGGAATAGAATAAGGATATTACTAGAGGGATATCATAAAGGATCCCTAGGTAAGGGACCTTGAGCATTAGTCAGAAGGGAAAAATTGGTGTGCATGTCCCAGCCTGTGGCTCTTATGGACCTGATATAGAATATGATAGAGATCCTAAACAGAATATGATAGAGAATGTAGATATTGTTGTATTTGGCCATGCAAGAGGGTATCTTTTTTGTTGAATACTTGTTTTCAGAAATCTTTACAAAGTTGGATATAAAGAAAGTTCAACAGGAAAAAAATAATATCACTTCCCCAGTTTGTTTATTTCATAAATTGGCAACAATTTGTGAATGTTTGGAAAGAGTTTTTAAATGTGTTACTTACTCCAAAGAAACTCATAAAACATTGAGAATGGGAAACAAAAAACTGTATGCCTAAAATATCTTCATAAAAACAAACTGTAAATATTGAATAAGCAAATCCATTTCAGCTTTCAAAACCTAAGTTTTTGGTTGTTGTTTGTGATGGGTGCTGATGGCGGCGATGTACATGTTTGTGGGAACATGCGTGGGACTGTTAAATTATAAATGACTTTGAAGTCCTTGCTCCTTAATTACTGGAGCTGTGGTATTTTCATGTTGAGTTCCACCAGTCTATGTGTGAAAGTCTAATGAGAGGGTAAGAAGACTTCATGGCTCTCAAGAAAAGGAGCTCATGAAATAAATCCACTATTTGATTCTAACTGGTTCTGTAGTCATGTTCAGATAACAAGAAATTATAACTTTTCCAAAGCACAGAAAGTTTAAGTCAGCTAAAAATGGCCCTGAGTGAACACAAGTCAACTGAAACAAAGGTAAAGGAATGCCAACTCAACTCCTACATTATTGCTGAAGAATTTTAAGTTTTTCCATCGATCCCCTTACACTTTGTTTTTCCAGTGGCTACATGGAATCTAAAGCTACTCTGCAAAATACTTGCAGTTTTCACATATAATCATGTTTTCATCTAAAAGAAACAGTCTTTTTCCTTTCTTAGTAAACATCATAAGGGCTCTCATGAATGTAAGCAATCATTTAATGGGGACAAGAATGGCTTTCAATTTGCCGTGGGTGAGTTGAGCTACTGACAGCTGGAACTCTCAGTCCATTAAACTGATGTCTGTAGACTAAGTGGCAGGTTGAAAACAAATAAAATCCCACCCGTATACAAACACACACATACACACACACACACACACACACACACATACACACACACAACCATTTTTTGAAAATAGATTAAATTGTAAGGTTCCAGTTAAGAGAAATTTTTTAAGGGAACTAATGTCTTCTTGGTCCTTTGGGAGAAGTAAAAAAGGCAACAAAGCATTTGAAAAGAATATTCTGTATCAGAGAATAGGGAAAATTGTCTAACATCTAGTTAAGGTAAAATGCGTAATAAAATAGTGTCCAAAACAAATAGTTTCCAACCTCTTCCTGCCCCAGAAACAAACAAACATATGCACATTCTCTCTCAATCTCTCTCCATGTTGCTGCATATATTAAGATTTCATTTCTTCTTATTGTTAAGTAATGCTTCCATCGTACATTTGCTAGACATTGAGGGTTCTTTTCTTCATTTTTCACTATAATAAATAAAGATGATATGAATGGTATGAATACTTGAGTACATATCTTTGTGTAAACATATATTTTCATTTATTTAGGATAAAGGTTTTCCTTGGTGACATATGTTGTGACCTTGTCAAGCATTTGAAGATCTTCCAGATACTTTTCTGTTTTTGATTTATAGTTAAAGTCTATTGTGTTAATTGGACATACTTTGTATGATTTCAATTTTTAATATTTTTGGAGATTTATTTTATAGAACAAAATAGAGTATTCCTTTTTGAATGTTCCATGTGTACTCGGAAAGGATGTATATTCTGCATATTTAGATAGACTTTTTTTTCTACAAATCTCAGTTTGAACACATTGATAGTGTTATCTGAGTCTTCTACACTCTTAGAAATTTTTGTTTACTTTTTCTATGCTAGCAATTACTGAAAAAAGAGTATTAAATTCTGCAAATACAACTATAGACTTATCAATTTCTCTTTTTAGTTCTAGTTAATTTAGACTTGGCCCTTGAACCACCTGGGATTGAACTGGGTGCATAAACTTATATGTGGATTTTTTTCCCAATCAATAGAGTATACTACTGTAAGAATGTCTTCTCTTCCTTATGATTTTCTTAAAAACATTCTCTCTTCTCCATCTTAGTTTAGCATAAGAATATAGTATATAATACACACAACATACAAAATATGTGTTAATTGACTATGTATTTGGTAAGGCTTTCACTTAACAACAGGCTACTGGTAGTTAAGTTTTTGGAGTCAAAAAGTTATACATAGACTTTTGAGTGTGGGGAGTCAGCACCAGTAACCCCAATATTGCTCAAATATTTGATATTTTTATGTTTTGAAAGAGAACATACTGGATGCCTGAGTGGCTCAGTCAGCACTCTCTCAGTTCATGAGTTCGAGCCTGGCACTGGTCTCGGTGCTGACAGCTCAGAGCCTGGAGCCTGCTTCAGATTCTGTGTCTCCCCTCTCTGCCCCTCCTCTGATCATGTTCTGTCTCTTCCTCTCTATCAAAGACAAGTAAACATTTAAAATAGTAATAAAGGAAATATATAATGAAATTATGAAATTCATCTTTGTCCCTTGTAATAGTTGATTTTGAAGTATGTTTGAGTCCTCTACCTCTTTTTTATTTTGTGTATGCATGTTATATCATTTTATGTTATTTTACTTTTTTTTAATGTTTTTTTTTANAGGGGCCTCTTATGTTATTTTACTTTTAACATCACTATGTTTTTATATTTAATGTGGGTTTCTTATAGACAGGCTATTTGTGATGTTGCTGATTTTTAGCCAGTATGACAGTTTTGACCCTTTAACTGGAATATATACGATACAAATTTAAGATCAAATCATAATGTATGTGGTAGAAAAAATAAGGACTCTCCAAAGATAGCTGCCTTCTGATCCACAGGATCTCTTAATATGTTAGGTAAACTGGCATAGGAGATTAAGGCTGTAGATGGAATTAGATTACTAATTACCTGATCTTAAAGTAAGAAAATTAACCTAGATTATCTGGGTGAGTTCATTGTAATTACAGAATCCTTAAAACTATAAGAGGGAGACAGTTGAGAGAGATGACAGCTTGATGACAGCTTGGCCTGATGTTGATGGAGGAGAGAGGCCATACACTAAGACTGTGGGTAGCCACCATTAGCTGGGAAAGGTAAGGATGTGGGTTTCTTTCTAAGGTGTCTGGAAGGAATGCAGCCCTACTGAACCCTTAATTTCAGCCCATTGAAACCCATTTCAAGGATTTGACATCTGACATTGCAAAATAATAAATCTTTATTACTTAAACTGCTAAGTTTATGAGAATTGATTAAGTTAGTGAGAGAAACTAATATAATGTGTCATGGAGAGTGCTCATCAAAGGTACATATGTGGGAAAGAGTAATGTAAGACACTTCCAAGTCTGGTCATGGAAAACATCCCCTGGCATCTTCTACCTCTCTCTTTCTGTTTTGCTGTAATGTTTGTGCCCTTGGGTTCCATGTAGCATAGCTACAGATGGTAGAGGCTTGGCTTAATGAACTACCACTTGTAGCAGGACACTTTAGGAGACCTGCTTGATGCACAGTAAATATAATATGAACAAGAAATATATCTGTGTTTTTATGCCACAAATATTTTAGGGTTTAATTGTTTCTTTATCACAGGCCACCTTATTTAAAGGAATTGAAATAGTTTCTTGATAATATTTGGTTTTTGAGAGAGAGAGAAAGAGACAGTGAAGTAGGGCAGAGAGAGAGGGAGGAAGGGAAGGAGGGAAAAAGAGAGAGAGAGAGAAAGAGAAACAGAGAGAGAGAATCAGAATCCCAAGCAGGTTCCAAACCAGCAGTGTAGAGATGACACAAAGCTCAAACTCACGAGCTGTGAGACCATAACCTGAGGTGAAATCAGGAGTCAGACACTTAATCAACTGAGCCATTCAGGAATGCCAGGTTCTTGATAATATTTAAATGCGTAAATGCTGATAATGTGCTTTGGGCTAGTAAATCACCTTTAGCCTGGGAAGCAGGGAAATTGGATTATTTGCTGAAAACACATTGAGATGTCTTACAAACACATCCCTACTTCTTCTATTGAAGATCTGGCTGAACAAATAAAGATGTCTTTATTTGATGTAACATAGAAGGAATGCCGCCTATGACAAGGTGGAAACATCAGAGTCTTAAAGAAAAATGTATCATTCATGTCATGGTTTTCATTGCCTTTAGTTTTCTGCCAAATAATTAATCGAATCTGACACTATCATTACGTCTTCATGTTATTAATATAAGCCCTAGAAGTATATTTTCTTGTTTTTAAAAATCTAAACCATTAACAACTACAACTTTTAATGAGATCTGTATTTAGATAGCTCTATGTCCATAATGTGTCTCTAAGAATTTTTAACTCGTTTTTCAAAAAAATGTAAAATGTCTCCCTTGTTATTTACCTAAGGCAGCTAGACTCTGAAAGAATTTGCAATTAATTGTTTGCAATCAAGCTAAAATCATACAAAATAATTAGGTAGCAATCAAGTTTAAAGGAAGGATAAAAATTGAACAGTAGTTAGATAAAACATTTATATCTAGACCAGAAAGAGTGTCTGCTATTGACCTGAATATTTACAAAATTAACCTAAGCCTCAATATTCTTATCTGCAAACTGAGATATGTGTATTCTCAAAATTTTAAGAAAGAGCTAAGATATAATGGATATAAAAAATTCTTAGCACAGAGCAAGCACTCAGCAAATAGTGTGAAGGCATAGTCGCCATAATTTCCATCATCATTTGCACTATAAGAATCAAAGAAAACTTCTGTAGAAGATGGATCTTGATCAAGGGCTTAGCTGCAGGGTATGAAATTCAGAGTAGTGACAATAGAATAGGAGAAGGTAGAAAACTGAAAATAAGCAAGGGAAGGAGGAGAGTAGAAGTAGCAGAAAATCATAAAAAGAGAGCTTATGCATAACTTAAACATAATCTCTCAAGCCAGAAAGATGGAAGTTCAAGTTCCACTTCTGTGATGTGGGCAATTATTTATCCTCTCTAAACTTCAATTTTCTTATCTATAAATGGGAGTAATATCTGTTATGGGATTGTTGGGATAAATAAAGTTATATGTATTATAGTATATAATTCAAAATATTATATATGTATGTATAATTAAATATAATATCTGACATATGTTGAGTGTTCAGTGCTTGAAATGGAAAATGATGACATTAATAAATAAATGGTGAGCAGAGCCTAAAAAAGTAGGTGGAGGAAATAAATCCTATCATTTTGATAGGTAATTATTATTTGTACAAATTGTAACATCACCATTGGGAACAACCTCATTATAAGTAGCAAAGAAAAAGAGATTTTTTTTTAGGCAGCTATATTAACAAAATATGAACATTTATGATTGATGAATGAATCCAGTTCTGGGAAATAGTATAGAAGGTGGAAGTTAAAATTACAAGATGAAACTTCACACCTCATTGGTTGGGATACATGAGCACACACAAATACACACACACACAAGCACAAATTTAAGCATATTTTAATATCTTCAATATGTAATTTGGTAGATTTAGTAGTGTGTGTCTATCCCTGAATAGGTTATATTTATTAGGTATGGTATATAATAACTGAAGTGGTTATAATATAAAATGTCCTATGGTAGTTGACAAAAGTAAAGCAAAAGTTTAATCAAAATGCTAAATAAGCAATAAATTAATAATTTACAGCAAAGGGAAACTGCAGAAGTCTTATGGAAAAGTGCACATATGAAGTAGATATTGCAGAGTTCTTAAATGTCTTTACTAAGAAATTTGGACTTAGGCAAAACTCAATGAGGAAGATGCAAAAAAAATTTTCTTTTTCTTCTTTAAGTAGGGAAATCATATGACATCTAGTATACAAAGATTATGTTGATGATGATAATGGAAAGAGATGAGACTATAAGAAGATAAAGGAAAGATATCTAGTTAAGGAGCTACTGCACTAATTTGTACATAAGAGATAAATGAATGAGATTTGTAATGGTGAAAATACAAAGGTGGGACAGATATGAGCATTACAGAGGGAGAATGAATGGAGTTTCAAGACAAAAAAAAAAAAAAGGGATGCGGGGTAGTCATTTTCTAAGGAGGGAGTAAAATTCATCAGACAAGTAAATGCCTTTCCAAAGATCTCCCAGGTTGTTTTGTCCTTGGACAAATGTTACCAAATAAAATAAAATAAAATCATGATTTACCATGTATTAATCTCTGTTAGGTGACAGCTAGAGATATTATCATAAAAGAGAGATACAAAATTATAAAACTCATAAACTAAATTTCTTGGGTTGTGCTTTCAATGATTAAATTCCGTATAATTCAGTTTATATATCATTATTTACTTTACTAGCTTTACTAGTATTTATCCCTTACATCCAGTGTAGTAATAATTGATAATTATTATGTCCACCAGATGGAAAGGAAAAGAGTGCTAAAAAGGACAATCATTTACCTTTGCTACTACTAGCCAACAATATTCTGAAAATAAGTTAATAAGGAATAATTTATTAACAGGGCTTAATGTATACCCCCCATTAACAGACAATTAAGAGACGAATATTAGTAGGAGGCTTACTGTATCAGATCCTGGGAAATCTTCACAAGAACAACTTCTGCTCATTTGCACTTAAGCTGTCAACATTAACAACATGAGAACTTAGAAAATGGTCAACTGCTCATTCCATGTACTTGTAACAATATGATTCTTATACATGTAAAAATTTGAAATTATTCTTTAAAGTCTATCCCTTTGTAATAAGTCTCACCTGAAAATTATGTCCCAAACTCAGAGAAATATTAGAATATTCATACACTTGGATATGTTTTCAAATATTATATTAATATTTATAACAAATTTACAAATCTGTTAAGAACTGCCTACTTAATACATACTATAGAAATTGTATTTCCCCAGTGGATTATTTGTAATAAAAATGATGTAATTTTATGAAAAACATTGTTATTTATAGAAATAATATAAATAGGAAGTAAGTTGGAAGTTAAGCAATCAGTCACCACCTCACTTCTTAGAGATCTCTGTACCTAACTTATAGAATCCTTAGTCCTTCAGGAGGAATAGCAAAGGGACCTTCATGAAGGATGATTCCATTAGCTCTCTGAGTTATGACAATGTTAATGGGGCAAGGGATATAATACCAAGTGGATAAGCTGTTCCTTCATAGATTTTTGCCATTGCCTCACAAACCATCACCTATTAAATTAAAAGCCTTCATTACTTTAGGAAGCACATATTTTTTTTTGTTGTTTTTTTTGTTTTTTTTGTTTTTTTTTAATAGTTTATTGTCAAATTAGTTTCCACATAACACTCAGTGCTCATCCCCACAAGTGTCCTCCTCCATGCCCATCCCCCCCTCCCCCCACATCCATCAGTCCTCAGTTTTTGTCAGCATTCAAGAGTCTCTCATGGTTTGCTTCTCTCCCTTTCCCCCACCATTTCCGCCCTTCTTCTCCCCCTTGTTCCTCCGTCAAGTTCCTCCTAATCCTCCTATACGTAGGAAGCACATATTTGCCTCAAAGATAGAGGGATATAAAATAATCTGGTAAAAGTGAGAAAGTTAGCTGAGAATCTAAATGTATTTCTTATAACTCATTGCAAGTTACCACTTTTAAAATCTTTTTTGATTTTTCAGTCATACACACTTCTGAAAGGAAGAAAGGAGTTTTCTGAGTTCACAAAGCTTCGCTTGGAATATCAAAAGATGTGGGCCATCACATAATGCTTAGATGACAAAATAAGGACATATAATGTTACAAAATTTGGCTTTTCTTCCCCCAAAAACAATGAAGTAGACTGATTGGCCTAGGATGCGGGGCAGCTGGGAGCCGATAAGTAAAAATGAAAGATTATATTTTAAAATTTGAGAAATGACCTCACCGCTATTTGCTCCACCCACTTCTGTTTGTGACAAAATTGTTTATAAGATCATTTTCCAAAAATGTATTGGAAACAGAGCTACCTGTTCATTGCATGCATTGCATGCATGTTCATTGCATGCTATGAAAGATTATCAATTCTGATTTTTTTCTAATAACACATAGAAATAAGATTTAAAAGTATAGCTATGTTCAGACTCTTATGCTGATAGACTAATGTCCCCTAAAGTTATTAATCAAATTATTGATGAATTTAAAAAATAAGAATATGACATACTTAATGACTTCATGGGCAGAAGAACTCCAAGTTTGGGGAGAAAAAACCTGAAAATCACTTCTCAATGATTTCTGTAATTTATGTCATTCCAGTCCCTATTTTCTAAAAGAGAAACTAAAAAAGGAAATACATGCTGCCCATTGGATAACAAGGGGATGGACAAGAAGCACTTCCAATGCAAAGATGAGGTTTCCTCCCATTGAAACTCATTTTTCGATGTTGTTTCCGCATGTGGAGTTTTGACTGCAGAAAGATGATAAACACTTTTAGAACAAATGCATAGCTGTAAAATCACTGCCAATAATGACCCAGAACTTCCAAGTCTGGATGGAAAGTAGAGCAATAATTATTGTTCCCCTAGTCTCCTAATAACACATGCAGTTTTGTGTTTGAGGAAGCAGAGAGGGAGTGGAAGGTAATCATGGAAAGAGAAAGAGAACCGAGGAGGAAAACAGGAAAAGGAAAATGAGCAAAATCAAGGAAATGGGGGTGTGAGGACATGTTCTGTGACCGCGACCACTTCTACTCCTCTGACTGAATGTACCTGTCCCTTTCCTGGTCTCAAGAGCTCTATAGATGGTATAAGCAAGTAGCAGTGCAGCAATGTCAGATAATGCAGTCATTTATTAGGTCTATAAGAATTCTCGTTTTTATTATCATCGTATTACCTTTTATGTTCACTGTTCCCATCTTGGAGTGCAAAATGCAGATGGCAAGTTCCTTTGAGAAAGTGCATTGTTTTGTTGCTTAATGTTGCAAAATGAAGATGTATAGTGAATTGTGCATAACACATAATTACAGCTTATTTACTGTATTTAGCATGGAACAGTGTACAACCAGATGGGAGCATCCGAAGAAAACCAGGAGAGTCTTTTATGGGCCACATGCCACAACATGTGTAGGGCTAAATTTATAAATCAGAGGCATAAGCACTTTTGAATGGAAATACTAATAGATACTTGACTACCGTGACAAAAATAATTTTCTCTCTAATGATAATTTTCAAAAGTTCCATCAGGCTGAAGTTAGACAAGAATAAGGGATACCCGATTTTGCAGCCCTGCTGTTTTATTTATTTATTTATTTATTTATTTATTTCCTTAATTTGGGGGGNCAGGGAACACGTTTATGGAAGCTGTTTACAAATACATCTGCAAAAGAACCGACAAATCCTAGTTACATTGTAAGACATCAGAGCTTTATATTTTATTCACCTATTATTCAATATAAACCATTGTTCATAGTGAAAAGAAAAGTCATCTTTAAGCCTTTTATCTGAGTTTCTCATATTATTTAGACACATTGCCAGCCTGCCTTTTTGAAACTGCGTTACAAAGCAGATGTAAAATTCTAGGCTGTCTTTGAAACAGGGTTAAAAGTGATTTAGGTTTTATTCCAAGCTTATGTACCTCATGGAAATAGACTCCTGTATTTTGCCTCTATCTTTGAACATAACTAAACATTAAAATCACCCCATCACTTTTCTCCATCTCACACTCATAAAGAAAAGAACAAATATTATTAATTATTTGATGTTTGGGAAGAGTGTACAGTGGACCCTTCCATTTTGTGGTTATGACATGTGAATAATTTTGTGGATATGGCATTTGAGCAAGTTTACTATATGTAAATAAATTCTTTAAAGTTAGGTTTGGAGCATTTGCACTGCAGTATATCTACTTTAAAAAAAGTCTCGCTATTAACTTTGTTTTCATTCTCCTCAGCAAACACACCCGCACTCACAAACCCTTAAGTCTTGATGGTGATGGAAGAAAAATTCATAGAAACATCTAATTTTATTTTATTTTACTGAAAATACTATACAGAGATAAAACAACCATTCATGAAAAGTTTCTTGTTGTTAAGCGTCAGTTGAACAAATTGAGCTGTATTGGGGAGCCTAGGTGGCTCTTTCAGTTGAGTGTCTGACTCTTCAGCTCAGGTCAGGATCTCAGGGTTCCTGAGATGAAGCCTTGCATCGGGCTGCACCCTGACAGGGCTGAACCTGCTTGGGA
The DNA here is from genome assembly GCF_008692635.1 of Crocuta crocuta. Classification (NCBI taxonomy): domain Eukaryota; kingdom Metazoa; phylum Chordata; class Mammalia; order Carnivora; family Hyaenidae; genus Crocuta; species Crocuta crocuta. The sequence continues at coordinate 3,270,031 of NW_027530502.1, forward strand.
TTCTCTCCATCTCTCTCTCTCTCTCTCCCCTTTCAAAATAAATAAATGCACATTTTTTAAACAACGAATGAATGGAAGTGTATTAATGTGGACTTAAATCACACTTCCTTGAGTTCTAACCTAGTGTAATTCTACATAGATACATGCTAGAGTGATTAATGGGCATATCATACTTTAACATGTCCAAAACAAGTACTGATATCTATCTTCTTCCTCCCCAAATTTACTTTTCTTTGAACCCTCACCACTTTTTTTGTTCATGGTTCCTTCCTCCCTTCTTTCCTTTTCTTTTCCTTTTTTGTTCCAATTTTGTTCTTTCCCTTCCCCTCCCCCTTCCCTATCTCTATTCCCTCCACTTCCCTTCCCTTCTGTCCTTATTCATTTTTGTGTAATTACAAGCAGAGACATAATATAAAGCATTATATATTGATACTCTCAATATACACATATTAGAATTTCCTCAGGGTCTATCCAGGGCTGTGAAATAAGAAACTCCTGTGATAATTGAACTATTCTATAAATGGTCCTCCCCAATAAGGTGGCCACCAGCACTTGAAATATATCTAGTGAGACTATGGTATGAAATTTTTTATTTATTTTAAATAAATCTAATTTAAATAGTTACATGTGGCTTGTGGTTACTATATTGGGTAGCATCAGTATATTCCAAGAAATGCAATTGCTAGGTAATCATTTAGACACATTTAAATACCAGCTAATATTGAATTACTCTCCAGAAAAGACTTCAATGTTTGTGTACAACTCTATATGCAATTATCTCTTTCCCCACCTCCTTAACTATAATTAGTATTACTAGATTTTTAAACTTTCTAGATCCTTCAATGGGTATAAAATGTTGTTTCATTAATGGTTTGGCTTGTATTTCCCTGTGTCATTGTATATTACTCATAACTTTATCAGCCATTCTTGTTCCCTCTTCTTTTAATTACCTGCTTATTTTTCTTTTGTAATATTTAACAGCTTAGCATTAACAGGTATGTTTTATGTTTTTCCAAGAAGGAGGTAGGGGTCTGTTGGTTTGATTCTGGTCTTTAGTGATGCTTGAACTTCAGTTCTCCAAATTAATTTTAAAACAATTTGCTCATGTTCCTTGAAAAACTAAAGATTTGATCCTATTTTCATAAAGTACATAAATAATTTGAGGTCAATTGAGTTTTCTTATCAACAGAAATGATATATGGGGCGCCTGGGTGGCTTAGTCGGTTAAGCGTCCGACTTTCGCTTAGGTCATGATCTCGCGGTTCGTGGGTTCGAGCCCCGCGTCGGGCTCTGTGCTGACTGCCAGCTCAGAGCCTGGAGCCTGTTTCAGTCTGTGACTCCCTCTCTCTCTGGCCCTCCCCTGCTCATGCTGTATCTCTCTCTCTCCTGGAAATAAATAAAACATTTAAAAAAAAAAAAAAAGGAAATGATATATGCCCCAAATTATAGATTTCTCATGCTTATAAATAGCATTTTGAATATTTCCTTGTTTTACTTATTTCCCCACTTAATATAATACATATATGTTTATACATACATTAATATATTTGTATGTTTATTATATATATTATGTTCAGTGTAATTAATATAAATACATTATATTATAATATATATTATATATACATTTACTGGGAAATAAATAAAACATGGAGAAATGTTCAAAATGCTATTTGTGAACATGAAAAAACAGAATAATATAAATGAAAATATATGTATATATACTATTACAAGTTATAACATTTTGACTTATTATATTTTTAATTGATTGTTGCTGGTGGGTAGAATGATACTCATTTTTTAAATGTAGATAGATCTCAATATACATGATGAGTTACAGAACTGTGAATAAGAGAGTATTGTTTTAAGCCATTGAGGTTATAAAAATTTGTTATACAGCAATAGAAAACTAATATAATTTCTTGAAGTTTTTTTTTATTATTAATTTTGAGAGACAGAGAGTGCGAGTGGGAGGGGCAGAGAGAAAGGGAGAGAGAGACAGAAAGCAAGTTCTGCACTGTCAGGGCAGTTTGTACTGTGAGGTCATGACCTGAGCTGAAACCAAGAGTCGGATGTTTAACCAACTGAACCACCCAGGTGCACCATACTTGTTTTTAACTTTAATGCAAATATGTCTAAAGCTCTACAATTATGTAAGATATTTTTTTACAGTCTTAGCAAATACATTTTATCAAATTAAGAAAGTTTGTTTCTGTTTCTCTTTTATGATCATTTTAATTAAAAAATATTTGTAGAAATGTTTAATGCTTTTTTCTGTAACTAATAAAATCATATACTGTTTCTCTATTAATATGTAACTCTGGATGCTAGTATTGTTAGGTTATCTAACAAATCTCTCTTGCAGTTCTCGATTATAATTACTTGTTTTATTATCTTATATTAAGATTATATTAAGCTAATAATTTTTGCTTGCCACTAATCTCTAGAATCTAGTTATGGTGCATATTTCCTTTTATTATATAAAGTATGTACTGAACATTGTTTCAAGCATTTTAAGGAGATGGGCAGAGATGCTTAGGTTGATATCCTATCCAGAAGTTGTAACTACTTGCTTTTAAAAGTAGATCATAGCCCCCAAAAACCTTAAGGTAAATTTAAAAAATGATGAGATATTGCCACAGGCATGTTCGCCAGGAAGTGGATTTGGAGAGAGTTGAACATGCAGTTGAACATCCATTGATACCTGTGGAAGGGAAGGGAAGGGAGTGGAAGGGAAGGGGGGAAGGGAAGAGAGCAGAATCGAGCAGTGAGAGAAGTGAAAGTGCTGTGAATCTTAACAGTATCAGCTTGGAGAGTTCTGGAGTTAGAATGGTCCCTCAGAGTTGTCCTGAGTTGGTCTGAGATGATCAAGCTTTTACATATCCATGTGGTTTAGTCATTGCACATGGGTCATTCTAAGAAGGGGCATGACCTTGGTTAGGGCAGCTCCCTGCAGCTAAGACAGCCCTTGAAAGATCTGATAGGGGGAAGCTGTCTGCTGTCAGCTGTCAGCACTCCCAGCAGCTGCAGCATCAGGGTCTTTCCTGAAGAGAGAGTTGCACCTGCAGTATGTCCCACAAATGTGGATGTAGAGTTAGTGAGAAAACTTCTTCATTACTGAATGACCTCTTTAGATACGAGCTACATTGATTTTTGCCAACTTATGTGGGATGACCAGATACTCCAGAACTATCACAGGCACATTAAAAGGGACTGTGCACATGACTGTAGATATAAAAAAATAGTATATGTTACTTTGTATATCATATATCCAAATTAATTAGTGGAAGTACTTGCAAAATAAACCATTAGATATGTTGAGTGTTTAGAGTTTTTCTCTTTCCTGGAGCCTGTTAGGCCTATTACTGGCCAAAATTTTCTAACCAATGAGAAGTAGAAAAGGAAAAGATATCTGGAGCCAGAATTATAGTATTTTTGTAGAAGAGTAAACATCTTCCAGTATCTGAGGTTTTAGTTGCAACAGTGTTTGCCCTCCCTCAGAGCCATGCCACGTGCAGGTTATAGAGGGAGAATGTCAATGTCAGTGTTAGCCCCTCACTTCTTTCCTAATATTAACTCTCTCTTCGATCCAGCCCCAAATGTCTTGTGGATAAAGAGATTGTTTTATTCTGTTTGACCTAAGATTTTATTTGAAAAGAGGAGCAGAATCTAGGGTAAATTTGATTTGCACTGGCCCCACATCCAAGGAATCTATGGAAGAATAGTATGTCTTTTTTATGAGATAGCACTGATGGAAATGGAAGTGCAACATAGAAATGGTTTATGGTTCAGCTACAGGCTCACGGTCCACATCCCAAGGCCTTAATGAAATCTCTCCTAATCTGTTAGCAGACTTCTGACCAATTTGTTTCACCTGTACTGGATTTATTTTTCCAGTCTCCTAAAATACAAATGATAAACTATATTCTATATTGCTGAAATTTATATCATCATCTTATACTGTTTCTTCCATTCATTTAATTCACGGAAGTTTTCATATACTATCTCACTTTGTTGGTGGGTACGTGTGAGGCATAAGAAAGGAAATGAATGACCTTGAATCAGCATTGTAATGAGAACTATAGCCTAGATTGAAAGCCCAAGCATTTGGGATTAATGTACAAACATTTCCCACGCCCCTAACATTTAGCTTTTAACTTCCTGATTGGCAGTTGGTTATAGCCTTGATAGGTGGTCCAATTCCAAGAAAAAGTTTCGTTCATAGACCTTGTTCTATCTCTTTTGTTTTCATAATTTTATTAGTAGTATGGAATATTTTTGATTTGATGGTTGACAGTTTCTTCCCTTCACAAAAATGTTAACTCTTCTTGTTTAGCTCTCAAATATTGATATAAAAAACATCAAACACCAATATTACCTGAAGTTGCTGCCGAAAATTAAAGGCATTCTCTTTATTCATGTAAAATTACTCCTGTAAACATCTGAAACTATCAGGAGTCCCATCAACTTACCTTTCAAATAGAAAGAGTTTACGTGAATTAGATTGCTAAACATATAAATCAGCAATAAGTTAAAGCAGTCTAAGTCATTACTGATATCCATAACTTAATTTGCAATGTGACAAAAATGATTTATATTTTTTAAAATTTTTTGGAGAGAGTCAGATATAGAGGTCATTCAGTATTTTTAGCAATCAGAACACCCTTGGGTAAGATTTTCTAAAAGATAAAAATAAGACTATTAAAAGACCATTGATCTAGAATCCTCTCAGAATAAGCAAGAATTCAAGTCATGGTACTTCCCCTTAGGCTGGTGCATTGATATATTGTGTACTGAGATATACTGTGCTATATGAGGTTTAGAGTTGTAGTACTAGTACTCTCAGTCCTAGGTATTTAGAGGAGATTAGATTCTCAGTTTCTGTTTAACTCAACCTAAGGATCATATCATTATTTCTGGATATTATTTGTCTTTAACACTAAGATATATATACCTCTTTCTAGTGTCACTTCATTAAATGTGGCCTTACCATTAGTCTCAAATGAGAGAATGCATGTGAAAATACATTCCATACATAAATGCACCATATTGATGGAGGGATTCTTATTTTTATTGTCCTCACATACAATGCAACCCTGATAAACCCTTTCAGAATGGAATATTTATTAATAGCACATAATTCTAGACATAAAGGCTCATATCTTATTCCTGTCTTAGAGAGTGCCTTTGATGATTTGGCTGCTCATCTAGATTTTTGCTTCCTAGAAGTTAACTTTCCAGAAAGTAAGTACTATTATGTCTTAATAATCACTCACAGGTATTACATTAAGGGTAATAACTACATCAAAAACTGACAGAAAACATGCCAAAACTTTGCTTGAATTCTAGGACAATAAGCCATCTTTATTCTTTTTGTTCTGTTTTGTTTTGGTTTTTTACCTCTATGCTCATTACTTCCCATTTGTTTTACCCAGCTTGACACTTTCCCTTACTTTACTATCATAAAGTATTCATGTCCATTTTGGAATTTTCCAGGTGATATGGAGAAAGCATCTTTGGGGGCCTTATCAGAATCTTTCCCTAAGACTATCAATATTAGTTAAAACTGCTAATGGGGGTTGACTGTTCATTTTTCATAGTATAACCCCATATTAATAAAATTAATTGCTAACCTTGAGTACTTTCCAGCTCACATCGAAAACCTCCCACCTCTCAGTCCAAGTATAAACTTGCAGCCTGGTTTGCCAGTCTATAGTATCTCGATATTGACTAAGTCTGTGGCCATTTCTTTCTCCAGTAAGTAAATTCTAATAGCAGGTGTTGTTTTTGTTGATGTGTTTCATTTTTATTTCTCTGTGTTTATTCTTCACACCCTCACCTCTGATTCCAATTTACTAATTATTATAATTTAATAGCCTGGTTTTACATATTTAAAGGTATGTATCCTAGAATTTAATTAAGTGACCTTTTTTCATTCCAAAAATATAAGCCTACATTTAAGAAGCTAAAAACATGGCCCTGATCCCAGTTTAAACCATCAGACTTCAGGGACATAATTAAAGGCAGAAGCTATGACTTAGGTCCAATTACATGCTGGGCCTGAGCTGGGTGCCTCCTGTTTCTTCAAAGATGAGTAGCCAGAATTAGAATTTAAATTGTAAGCTCAAAGTGTATTTGGTTTCTACTAGTTAAAGAGTCTTAAGGGAACCCAGAGGGGCAGACTCCCATGTCATTCACATTTCCCTGAGCTTAACCCAAGCTTAGGTTCCTGAGAAACTGATAATATACCCCTTCTCAATCACTTATCATCAAACTTTACAAAAAATATGTTATTGCCAGAATACATTTCTATTCAATATAAATAAATGTAACCTTATTCTCCTACATTGCATGTGTGGCATGGGATGTGGAAAGGGAAAAGGAATGGGAGAGGGAAATGAAATCGCTTGAAACTATACAGTAATTAGTTTCTTCATTTGAAAGCCCTTTCATTAAGCAGCAATGATAACCAGCAGTAAACTGCCACCCCCGGGAGAAGGGAAAAGTGTCAAATTTTATTCTGAAAAGACATTTGCAAAAACACAGACAGAGTCAATTCAGTTTTATTCTGAAGATTTATTTCATGGCAGTCAAGCTACTCAAGATTAATTCAAACCTGTCTCCCAGATGCAATGAGTGTGAAGAACTAGAACTTACTGTCATCTGAATTTGCAACATCTCACCATCTCTAAATATTGTATACAGATGGCAGAAATAGTGTTACCCAAAAATCTGTGCTAGAAGAGCTTTAGCTCAAGAAAATACATGCTGATATAGCATTATATATGCCTATTGTGGGTTTGTATGTGTGATTTTCCTTTTGGGTGATTAAGCTTTGTATATATACATCTCTTTATCCCATCAATGTAATTAAATGGGGGAAATTATCTTAACCTTCCTAAATGGAAGGTCTTACCGTCAAATGCTATGTGAAATGATTTCACTCACCACTAGAGGGTAAGTGACATGTTTGAGAAACGATATAGCCATCTTTTGAAACTACACTAAGTAGTTCCAGGATTAAGTCAATGAACAATTAACCATTTAAGGAGTCAAATCACAACATGCATGTTGGAGTTAAAATAGAAAACAATTACTTAATTCACTCTCTGGCTTTTCCTTGCGAACTGGCAAAATCCATTATAGAATATGGAATCAGAGAACCTAGAACATAATACTTATGAATATTGATTGTACCTCTAATTCCTTTCAAGGTGTATTTGAATAAATATAGTTTAAACAAAAGCCAATGCTTCCCAGAAAGTATACAGATGAGAAAACTAAAATGGCCGAAGCCAGAACACTGAAAACACCAAATGTCAGTGCGCATGTGGAGCAACAGGAAGTCTCATTCAATGCTGATGGGAACGCAAAATTAGTACCACCACTTTTAGACAGTTTGGTGATTTCTTATGAAATTAAATGTACTGTTACCAAAAGATCCAGCAATCATGCTCCTTGGTGCTTACTCAAAAGAATTGAAAACTTATATCCACACAAAATCTGCAAATGGATATTTATAGGGGCTTTATTCATAAGGGTCCAAACTTGGGAATAATCAAGATGTCCTTTAGTAGGTGAGTGAATCAATAAACCATGGTACATCCAGACAATGGAATATTATTCAGCAGTAAAAAGAAATGAGCTCTTAGGTCATGAAAAGACATAAAGGCACCCTAAATGCACAACACTAAGTAAAAGAAGCCAATCTGAAAAGGCTAAATACTGCATGATTCCAACATCACTCTGGTGACTGATGTTGATAATGGGGGTAGGTATGCATGTGTGAGGGCTGAGCGTATAAGGGAAATCTCTGTATTTGCTGCTCAATTTTGCTGTGAACCTAAAGCCTTGCTTTAAAAAAAGTTAGTCTTTTGCAAAACGTCAGTACTCTTTCAGCGATAAGGCAGGTACCTCTAACTGTGCTACCTGAAGTTGGTGGAACGTACAGTAGGAGCCAACACCAAAATCATGGGATGATATGGTTTACATAATATTATACTAGGTAACGATGTTCATAATCACCAAAATGCATGCCTACTAATCATTTAAACTGATTTCCATCTCTTGTCTCCCACCCACCTAGTAACAATAACCAAAATCAGTGAACTCTGACAAGTGTTACGCATTGCACTAAATGAGTATCTGGTATATACACATAGAGGAGTGATTTTATTTACTTCTATTTTTTAAAAATTTTTTTCTTAAATAGTTTGTCAAGTTGGTTTCCATATAACACCCAGTGCTCATCTCCACAAGAGCCCTCTCCCATGCCCATCACCCTCCTTCCCCTCTCCCCAACCCCCATCAACCCTCAGTTTGTTCTCAACATTTAAAAGTCTCTCATGGTTTGCCTCCCTCCCTGTCCCCAACTATTTTTACCCTTCTTCTCCCTCATGGTCCTCCATTAAGTTCCTCCTAATCCACCTATACATGCAAACATATAGTATCTGTCCTCTGCCTGACTTATTTCGTTCAGCATAACACCCTCAACTTCCATCCCTGTTGCTACACAAGGCCAGATTTCATTCTTTCTCATTGCCATGTAGCATTCCATTGTATGGATATACCACATCTTCTTGATCCATTCATCAGTTGATGGTCACTTAGGTTCGTTCCATGTTTTGGCTATTGTTGAGAGTGTTGCTATGAACATTGGAGTCCATGTACCCCTATGCATGAACACTCTTGTATCCCTTGGGTAAATTCCTAGCAGTGCTATTGCTGGGTCATAGGGGAGTCCTGCTGTTAATTTTTTGAGGAACCTCCATACTGTTTTCCAGGGTGGCTGCACCAGTTTACATGCCCACCAACAGTGTAGGAGGGTGCCCATTTCTCCACATCCTCGCCAGTATCTAGAGTCTCCTGATTTGTTCATTTTTGCCATTCTGACTAGCATGCGGTGGTATCTTGGTGTGGTTTTGATTTGTATTTCCCTGATGATGAGGGACGCTGAGCATCATTTCATGTGTCTGTTGGCCATGCTTTTAAATGAGTGGGAAGTGAGCATTGGGAGCCACAACAACGAAATGACAAGTTGCCACATAATTGAGCTTTAAAATTTCATTAAAATGTTTATTTATTCTTCCTCATTTGTATGGCAGCTCCCTCTTTCTGCCCTACTCTGTCACAAGGGAGACATTTTGTGTGCCCTGTGTCTTCTTGGATAGGCTTGTCCATCTTCAGAATCAGTAAACCTGATTCAGATTTACTAGCCTCAGCCCTGTTATGAGATCAAAAAAATTATGATTCTACAGATTATCTGAATTTTTCTTTCTGCAAGTGAAAAAGAGATGGTTTTTACAATTTTCAGCTTCCTGTTTATAGATGGAAGACACCTCATAAACATGGTCACATTTATAATTGTTGTAAACATTGCCTGCAGTAGGTGTGTAATATTCCTTTGTAAATACTCATCACACAGTTGACTATTCCACCATTGCTGAATATTTTGATTTCTTCCCCAGTATTTTTACCTTTAAAAAAGGATACTGCAGTAAGGATATTTATGTATATAGCTTATTTTTTATTCAGGATTAGTTCCTTAGGACTTTCATAAATGCAAAATTACTTAGTTAAAAGAAAGTAAGGTCAATCTGCAGGCCGGTGGCTTTGAATCAAATTCTGTCATTGATTGCCTGTATTATTTTCAGGTCATTGATTAAACCCTTCAGCTATTTTTTGTAAAACATTTTCATTTTATGTATAAAATAGGAACAATAATAGCATCTGTATTATAAATTTCCTGTGGTAAGCAAACAAGGTAATCCACATGCAGTGCCTGGGAATGTATCATCATAGAGTGAGCATGCAATTATTGTTGGTTATTATAAAACAACTTATGAATCTTTTCACAGATTTTGCAAATGGCTTTCCAAAATGAGTGTAGCAATCCATATTGCACTAATAATGCATAACAATAAAGTCTTGCCTTTTAAACACTCGATATTTTATTTTGCCCAGGAAGTAATTCTCATACATATTTTGTTTTATAATGACATATGTAGTATGATATAATCAAAATGCCAGGGTTAAGTGTGAGGACAAAGATAGTCATTTCCAGGCTCTGAATTTGTTACCAGTGTGGACCTGGAAATTTATCTTAACCTCTCTGATTTTCAGAGTCTTCATTCTAAAAAATGGGAATAATAGTTACTTCTAGTCATTACAGGTATTAGAAATAATATAGGCAAATTACAAAGCCCATACTACATACTCAAATGAAGTTCTCATCCTTGCAAGCATTTTAGAATTACCAAGAGATCTGATGTCCAGCCGCATCCCATACTAGTTTCATCAGAATATATGGGGGTGGGTCCCAAGTGTCAATATTTTTTTATAGATTCCTAGGTGATGTGAATAGCTATGGTTGTCAACTGTATGGATAGGTATCCCTATCCATATTACATGGCTTAATAACAACTAAAATCTTATATGAGCTTACATTTACAAATCGCTTTAATAACCATTATTTGATTTGATTTAAAAAACTTTGTTGAGAGCCGACTTTGGCTCAGGTCATGATCTCGTGATTCATGGGTTTGAGCCCCGCATTGGGCTCTGTGCTGACAGCCAGCTCAGCGCCTGGAGTCTGCTTGGGATTCTGTGTCTCCCTCTCTCTCTGACCCTCCCCTGCTCATGCTGTCTCTCTCTCTTTCTCTCTCTCAGAAATAAATAAAAACATTTTAAAAAAACTTTGAAGCATTATTGTTCTTGAAAATTAATACTTTTTTTAAAAAAAAAAGTGAGTGGAGCTATGATAATTAGCAATGCTGACACAAAGTCTATCACTGTAAATCAGTATTACATATGTTGGCTTATACAGTTGTCACAGAATCTGTTTACAAATCTCTTGCTCCATTTATATTGTGTATGATAACACTTCTAGCACCAATTATTCATATCAGGGCCAGTCAAATCCTTTCACAAAACCTTTGATGATAATGTTGAGGATTTTCTTTTGCATCCTAGTCGGTGACATGATCTTCTGTATATAGGGTACCAGCAAGTTATGTGTAACCCTCTTTTGTCTATAAATCCTTCCTTTTCTTTGCTCATGAACATCAAGAACCTAGGTCTATAGATATTATAAACAGTTTAGAATCTTGCAAAGAGGAAGATAACTGGATGGGGTTTGGAAAGGGAGACTTTGACAGAATCCAAGGGAATAGGCTTTCTGGATTTGCCTTAATGCAAAGACCAAACTTTCAGACATTTTGACATAATTCCAAAATCAGGGAAATATTTTCTCTGTACAGGTGAGTAAGTTAGATCTCTTGTTTATTCAGTGCTATTGAATGTGCTGTTCTATGATATTCTAATCACAATGTGCTATTCTATGCACCATGAAGGTAGCCAAAAGGACGATTTTATGTAAAACAGTCTTGTATGCCAGTTTCCTGCACTATCAAACAGCTATAAGATGTTTGATAATGGCCTCTCCATATATGACTCCTTGATTTGGACTTGCTAATATTGTCCTGTAAGTTTTCATAGCTTAGTTCTGAAATGGATTTTGCATTAGTTATAAATTTGAAATTTATGTATTCATAACTTAAATTATTTAAAAATGTCCTTTACTGGACTGCTAAAAAGTACATTTGTAGGGCTCTTTTAAAGGTATATGAGGTTCAAATATAATTATTAAAATAAAAGTATCAGTGATGTAATAATATAACTTGAAGGGAAAACAACATACCTTTAAAAGAAATAATATATCTTTAACAGAAAATAATACATCAACACCATTAGCCAATATTTAGCATATATGATGGAAAACCTCCAGCTGCATTTTGCCAATATGTGTAATTATTTTGGTTGGTCCCATTTATTCCTATCCCTCCATGTCCTTGTATCTTATTTCTAGATATATGATAATTTTATGAAGCATACCACAGGACACGTGTGGAATAAAATTCTGGTGCTGATTCAGACTCCTTTACATCTTAACCAGTAGTGATATTTTGAAAATTAAAAGTCTGTACTCTATATTATATATCTTAATTATACTTTTATAAATTAGAGTGGAATACAATTAGAATATACTTATAATAGAGCTACAATATGAAAGGTCTCTTATGCTAAGGGACATATTATAGAAAATGTAATTGACTTCATAACAAAACCAGGAACTCCTGAGTAAAAACCAAGAAAATCAATTTATATGCTAGGTAGATTTATTAGCAGTTTTCTTTTTCTAGGCTGAAAAGTTGAAAGAAGTAAATGTTATATAAGATAGTAGTATAAATAAATACCACCTCCACCCCCTGAATTGTTCCTACCCATAGTTCACTTAAGGAAAAGCAGGCTGATATTTTATTTATTTCAATATTCTGTTCTAATTCAATTTGTATCTCAAATGTACCTCGTTCATATTGGCTCTGGTGTTTCATACTGGCACATTGGAACAGATTATTGCCGTTGACTTAAGAAAAAGATACTGACACAGAATACAACATAGTGCTCCATGACGTCACTTCCCAAACCATAAATTTTCCTTTAGCAGGAGCACAAAATGTTTCTTGTTATTGTGGCTAAATTCTTGCTGATTAAAACAGGAACTTCCACACCATCTGTGATTAATTATTCAGACTGTATCTACATGATATAGTTATTTTTATTTTAATACTGTAGGAACAGAAAGGTCGCTTTAGTTCTCTTTTTCTTTCACTCTAACATTAAAAATCAGAGAAGGATTAATTGTCCCTCAACAAAAGTATTCTTAAGAAGTCAGATATTCTTGGTCACAACAAAAAATTTGATGAAATGTGACAATCATATGATACAAAATCTGATCAAGTATTTTCAATTTGGAAATAATGCAAAATGAAGCTAAATTTATGCTTAAAACACGTTGACTCATGAAGTTAGGTTGCTCAAGAGAGATAACAGTTTATTTTTCAGAATTATTACTTCTAAACCTATAAATATCTTAGCTGTGTAAATATATTAATCAAATAGACAGGCTGCCTGTAGTTTTTAGCATAGATATGATAGTTCACACGACACTTTCATTAGTATCAGCAAAACATTGTTGGTCTGAAGTCTCAAACTGATTTCAAGCTTTTAGTTTTCTTTCTTGTATCTGACAGTTTATGATGTAGACTTTCCCCTGGAAATCTCCTTTACATCTGGAATATTTGCCCCAAAGAACATGGAGTGACTAACTCAGTTCAGCTTCAGTAAATACCTGTGAGCTGGCTGTCTTCAGAAAAATCATATTATGTCTGATCTAGTCAGTGATGACAACAGTGTGCTAATTGGTACTTTGTGGTCATAGGTTCCAAAATAGGTACCGTAATCTCAATGAATACTTGCCATATTAGGAGAATCTGGCCATCTCTGAAGAGCTAAAAGCCAGCAAGGGGATGGCTGAGATCTCAGTGGTGAGTCGATAATCTCTGGGGACTCCACAGAATGTTTTATTTTTCCCTCCAGAGAATTATTGGCAAACAAAGAGCATTATTTGTAAAACTTATCCATTTGTCCTCAGTCAAGGTCATGAGCATTTTCGCAATAAATGCACAAAATGGATGTACTGCATTCTTAATATTATCATGTGCTAGAGACACAGAAATAATTTACTTGGCGATAATAGTGAGCAATCACAGGGTAGAAGTACTTTCAAGGAGATTGAATCCATGCTCTGGACAATTAAACCATGCTACCCACCCAGTTAGGGTGCTTTACAGTATCTCATAAGACCCTGACTGTTTGGTAAATTTAAATAAAGGCTTAGTGAGTGCAACAGCGACTTGAACAGGCTAATGAGATATTTAAGTACAAAAGTAAAGAAGTAAGAGGAAAGGAAAGGAAAGGGAAGGAAAAGGAAGGGAAGGGAAGGAAAATTATTTAAACACAAATTGCAATTCCAGTAAGATATGTGGACTACATAATAATTTAGACTTATCCAAAGCTATGCTTTGACTTATAAAAGGAAAAAAATCTGTAAGATAACCACAATAAATGTGTCCTATGCCTTTTGGGACATAATGTTGCAGTAACATTATGTTACTTTGGAGAGTAACATAGCTTTGAACTTAAAATTCATAGTATTAAGTTTTTAAATTATTACAGTTAAATTTTCCAAAAAAAACAAAAAACAAAAAAAACAAGTTGAAATATCTAGAAGTAACACCTGGACTTGCCATCATGAGCCCAAATTTGAAAACGATGGTACAAAATTAGCATGATCTAGCATTTTAATATTATGATTAAAGTTTCTTTCTTTTGCCAAAAAAGTATTTTCTGCTGTAGATACATTTTTTAAAGTAGAAAGTAGAAAGAAGGGAGGAAAGACAATATTTTTTTAATGCCTACTTATGTCTTATGGCATCCTGTTAAAAAATAGTACAATGATTTTGCAAGGCTGGAATTATACTCAGCTGATAAATACTGAGATTCTGAAAAGTTGTCTGACTTTGCTACTAAGTAGGAGAAGTGTGGTTTGTCCTATAAAATTGTTTTTCCTGGGTATACTGAATTATAAGTGGAACTGCCATCCATCTGGTCACCAAGCTAAGATTAAATATAAATATATTAATTTACACAAAGTGCTTACTGCAATATCTAACGCAAAGTGAGTTCTGTATAAGTTTTTATGATGATGATCATCATAGTATTAGAATTCTCCTTTGCATCCAACGTATGCTCTGCTTTTCTCTATATTATCTGCCTAACATCTAAGTACCCCTTAGATGTTCCTTTCTTCAGCTCTCCATTGCTAACCTTAATTCAAGCTCCTGTCATCTCTTGGCTTGATTATCATAACAATGTCCACATGATTTCTTACCCTTAGTTTTGCCATCTCTTCCCAAAGCCATTTCCATTCTTCATATTACTGTCACTGAGTTTTTTTCTAAAATGAAATTTATCTTATGGCTCACTGCTTAAGACCCCTCAATGGTTCCCAGTAGGAAAGCACAGATCCTTTCATGCTATAACCCTTCCTATGCCATCTGCCCTATCTTTACTTGCTAACCATCCTCTCTCACCACTCCCATTTCCCAAGGAGAAAGTTTAGACTTCGACAGGTGTAAATGGTTCTCTGCTCTCTGGAAATCTACCCAGATTAAACCTTATTTCTTACAACTCCCATTCACCTGTTATTCCAGGACCCCAAGATCCAACTTTGAGTTCCTCCAAAATGTTACAGTTTCATGCGTCTGCCAGGAAAATTAAAACCTTTATATGTCTGTGTGCGTGTGTCTGTGAGTATGTGTGTGTATGTACATTTCTTCAGATTTCATTATACAATTCATGTCATTGATGAAGTAGTTTTTTTCCTGCTGTTCTCATGCAGAACTAACTAGTCCATTCACTGTACCCTCTCTAAACCCTTGGCATACTTGTGTTAGAAACCATGCTATTCTCCTTTGTACATGTACACACATATATGTATTCATTGGTTTATAAGAGTTTTTTATATTAGACATATTTGCTTCAACAGAACCTAGTATGTACTATAGCATCTGGTAGAAAACACAAGATTTTTGGAGATTGATATTTTTATTACACACAAAACAATTTCTTGATTATTTTCCAATTTCAATGAAAATAACTGGTAACTCTCTGGGATACCACTAAACAGTATTAATTCTCACAAATTTAAACAAATGGAAGGAGACCTGATATTTTCTGTCATTTGTGAAATCTAGGATTCCCTGATGTTTCCCACTTTGCAGAGTAAAGTTAATTTCTGATTATTATGTTTTTATTACCTTATGGACTCGTGGCTTAGGCAAGGATTTTGTGTCTTTATGTTGACTTCTAAAAAGTATACCTCCAATATTTTTGTAGAATGTAAGATGTATATTTTGTTTAATAAATTCACTATTTTACTTTCTTACATATTTTACTTCATATTAATTTTGTTATGTTATTTTACTTTTTATCAACTGTTCCCTGGGAAACAAGGCATGAGGAAAAGCTTTTGTGCTAAGATTTTATTGAGAGGTACAGTTCCAGGCCGAGGATTAGGGGAGAAAGGGAAGTGAGGTGAGAAGGAAGGAAAGCAAACCAATGTTTCTTTGTAATGAAAAATATCTTCCAGAAGAGCCATGTAGAATCACTTTGCCTTAAAGTCCATTGGGAGGCGGAAGGGAAAGATATTTACCTGCCAGGTTCCTTGAATTTTCTGTCCCTCATTTAAAAACATTCTCTCCATGGGCATTAAGGTCTTCTGGGTTGTCTTCCCCAGCCTTTCAAGGCAATTGCTGGACAAGCTATGTGTTAAATCATGACTCTTAGTACTACTAAGCATTAAGTACTCTTTCTGAGTCAGAAAGAGATGGAAGGGAATAGAATCTCTGTGGGTCCAGTTCGTGACACTTAGTATTAATGTTGCTGTAGCCCCCACTCTGTGATGATAGCAACAGTGTCTATGTTATGTTTAAGTTTTTGTCCCAAGTAGGCTCCACTGTGGGTAGTGGCAGAAGAGGAAATGAAGGAGTGGTAGCCATTATTCTCTATCCAATGAAAGACTGAGGCTGAAGAGGCAGATAAACTGAGTCTGGTATAGTCTATCTCTTGTGCCTTTCAGATATGCTTGCAACCTGGGTCTCACATGAGAACAGGATGCAATTATATCATCTCTAACAGGGAATGCAAGGTTTAATTTCTTTAAAATTATTAATAAATTTCAGAAAACTAAAACTATAGTCTAAAATGCCTCAGCTAGCCACACAGCCAACACTTAAATTTATCATCTCCTTCTTCCATTACCCATTTATGTTTGCTCTCTTCCTTGGACATTACTTTCTCTTATCTGGATTGCTGGTTTTCTAGAGTAACTTATATGTTAAATTCAAGTCCAGAAGAGTATGGTTTTTCAGTTGTACAGAGACCTATTCACATATTTCATTAATCACAGAAATACCAAAAGACATCCTAGAGAATGACCTGGGTTCTGGATTGACTTTTCTTCCATTGTGTAGTTGTAACTGTAGGTCTTCCTGGTGATTGAAATCAGTTTCCATTTATAGTTAAATAACTCCATTCTTTGCCTGCTATTCTTTTGGCATGAGAAGCCCAAAGTATTCAGGTGATAGTTTCAGGTATCCAGTTATAATGTTCTGTAGCAGAAGTATTTCCCCATGTCTGACAAAGAGTCAAGACTTCTGTTGGAGCTTACAAATTAAAATTTTGGGGATAGAAAGTTCAAATTCCATGAATAAAGTCACTAGCTATTATAGTGATGAGATAATTTCTACTTATACCCATAGGTTTTAGACTCATCTATTCTAGTTGGTCCAGATACAAGACATAGTATTGGCCATTGGTTTAGATCATATCCCAAATCCTGGAAGATAATATTCAAAATATTCAAAATTTATGTGTTTAAGCTAAGCTGATACAAAAGCTGTCTTTAACAGGCAATTCCATGCGTCCACCCACCTTTCTGCTTCTCCAATAAATTCTTTGGTCATGTATCTATTAATGTAACTATCTGGTTATTAAATGAGCCCTTGAACTGAAGCATTATTGTAGGATATTATGACTTCCCCCTAATCTGGTATTTTGTATAATTTCAGTATGTGGTACTGGTAGAGGCACCGATATGTATCAGTTCCAGTAAAGAAAAGGTGTCCCTTCCTCCATGGTGGAAATGATCCAGTGTAATCAACCTTTCACTGAGTAAGCTATTTCATCTCATTCAGCAATTATACCAAATCAGAGATTAAGTATTAATCTGTGCTACAAAGGTTTGGCTAATCATCAGTAGCAGTAGGTAGATCAGTGTAGGTATGGGAATTCATGTTGCTTGGGCCGGGTCCTGACGTACCTCAGAGACACTGCAGGTATGGTTCCAGACCATGGCAATAAAATCAATATTGCAACAAAGAAAGGCAAATGAATTTGTTCACTTCCCAGTACATATAAAAGTTATGTTTACACTGTAGTACAGTCTATTAGTTGTTCAATAGCATTATGTTTTATTAATGTACAGACCTGAATCAAAAATATTTCATTACTAAAAAATGCTAACCTACTGTCTTCCATAATGGTGAATGGGAGACTAATGAGGCACAAACAAGTCAGCTGTAAGAGAAAGGGAGCAGAGGATGACAGCTCAGAGAGACTGTCACCCCAAACAACTCCACATTCTTATTTTTATTGGAGAAGTGATAATCAATCAATAAAAGTTTTCAGGATTATATTAGTGTTCAGAGAGTGATCTCATGAGAAAAACAGAACTTGCTTAGGCATGTACATTATGGTTGTCAGGCATAATCAATGAGTTTCATCTGATCAGGTGGTATCTGAGGAAGCGGATAAATAAATACAAAAGAAGCGGGTGGCTTTCCATCCTGAGTGGGCCAGGCTTTCCCAGCTGCTCATCTCCCATGTCATAAATCAGCTGCTTTCCCAGAGAGACATTACAATGTGTATTTTCTTAGAGCTATATTAATCATTTATTAATCATTATATAGTTTTGTGTACTGTTTTTCTCCATGACTACATTTTTTGGGTCATATTGTTCTAAGGGGTCATCACACTAACCACCACCTGAGTTTTCAGTGAAAGGTAGTATTTTTTGCTGATGGAAGTTCTTGTCATGATGTTGATGAAACTGGTGGTTGCTGAAAGTGTTTGCCAGAGTGACTGTGGCAATTTCTTGAAATAAGACAGCAATAATGTTTGCCACATCAGTGGGCTCTTCCTCTCATGTTTGTCTGTAGCATGTGATGATGTTTGATAGAATTTGACCCATAGTAGAACTTCTTTTAATACTGGAACCAGTCCTCTCTAACTCTGCCAATGCTTTACAACTAAGTTTATGTAATGTTCTCAATACTCTGTTGTCACTTCAACAATCTTGACATCTTCACCAGGAGAAGATTTCATGTCCAGAAACCACTGTCTTTGCTCATCCATAAAAAGGAACCGCTCATCCATTAAAGTTTTATCATGAGACTGCAGCAATTCACTTCAGGTGACTAGATCTTCAGGTCCCACTTCTAATTCTAGTTCCCTTGCAATTTCTACCACATCCACAGTTACATCCTCCACTGAAGTCTTGAATCCCTAAAAGTCATGCATGATGGTTGGAATAACTTCTTCCAAAATCCTTCTCATGTTGATATTTTGACCTCTTCCTATGAATCATGGATGTTATTTATGCATCTAGATGTTTTTTATTCATCTATGGTGAATCCTTTGCTTTTCCCAGATATAGAACATGGAATCACTATCTATGGCAGGCACTGCCTTGCAAAACATATTTCTTAAATAATAAGACTTGAAGGTTGAAAAACAACTCTTCGATTAACGGGCTGCAGAATATGAATGTTGTGTTGGCAGGCATGAAAACAATATTATCTCATTGTACATTTTCATCATAATTCTTGGGAGGGCAAGGGCTTTATCAATGAAGAGAAATATTTTAAAAGGAATCTTTGTTTTCTGAAAAGTAGTTCTCATAGTGGGCTTAAAATATTCAGTAAACCGTGTTGTAAATAGATGTGTTGTCACCCAGGCTTTTTTATTCCATTTACAGAGTGCAGGCAGACTAGAGTTCACATAATTCCTAAGAGCCCTAGGATTTGGGAATAGTAAAGAAGCATTGGCTTCAACTTAAAGTCACCAGCTGCATTAGCCCCTAATAAGAGTGTCACCCTGTCCTTTGAAGCTTTAAAGCCAGACATTGAATTTTCCTCTCTAGCTGTGAAAGTCCTAGATGGCATCTTCTTCCAATAGAAGACTGTTTTGTCTACTTTCAAAATGTTTTTAGTGTATCCACCTTCATTACTTACCTTAGCCAGACATTCTGGATAACTCACTGGATCTTCTTTTTTTTTTTTAGTATTTTTTTTTTATTTATTTCTAGGAGAGAGAGAGAGAGACAGCGTGAGCAGGGGAGGGTCAGAGAGAGAGGGAGACACAGACTCTGAAATAGGCTCCAGGCTCTGAGCTGGCTGTCAGCACAGAGCCCGACGCGGGGCTCGAACCCACGAACTGCGAGATCATGAAGTAAGCGAAAGTCAGACGCTTAACCGACTAAGCCACCCAGGCACCCCTCACTGGATCTTCTATACCAGCGTTTGCTGTTTCACCATGTACTTTCACATTATGGAAATGGCTTTTCTTTATACCTCGTGAACCAACCTCTGCTAACTTCCAACTTTTCTTCTGTAGCTTCCTCACCTCCCTCAGCCCTCATAGAATTGAAGAGAATTGGGACCTTACTCTGGATTAGGCTATGGTTTAAGAGAATACTGTGGCGAGTTTGTCTTCTATCCAGACCACTAAATCTTTCTTCACGTCAGCAATGTGGCTATTTTGCTTTCTTATCATCTATGTGTTCACTGGAGTAGCATTTTCAATTTCCTTTAAGAACATTTCTTTTACATTCACAGCTTGGCTAACTCTTTGGCATAAGAGACCTAGGTTTTGACCTGTCTCAGCTTTCAATGCACCTTCCTTCTAAGCTGAATTATTTCCAGCTTTTGATTTAAGATACGAGATATGTGGGGCACCTGTGTGGCTCAGTCAGTTAAGTGCCCAACTTCAGTTCAGCTCATGATCTTATGGTTTGTGGGTTTGAGCCCTGTGTCTGGCTCTGTGCTGACAGCTCAGAGCCTGGAGCCTGCTTCAGATTCTTTCTCTCTCTCTCTCTCTCTCTCTCTCTCTCTCTCTCTCTCTCTCTCTCTCTCTCTCTGTCTTTCTCTCTCTCCCCCTCACTGGCTTGTGCTGTGTCTCTCTCTCTCAAAAATTTAATTAAAAAAAAAACCCATTAAATTAAAAAAAAATAAAATGAGAGACATGTGGCTCTTTCTTTTACTTAAACACTTAAAGGCCATTGTAGAGTTATTGACTGGCCTAATTTCAATATAGTTGTGTCTCAGGGAATAGGGAAGTCTTAGGGGAGGGAGAGAGAGAGGAACAGTCAGTGGAACAGTCAGGACACACACAATATTTATTGATAAGGTTTGCTGTCTTAAATAGGCACATTTCATGGTGCCCAAAGATTTATAATAGTAACATCAAAAATTACTGATCACAGATCACTGTAATAAGCAATAATGAAAAAGTTTGAAATATTATGAGAATTGTGAAAATGTGACACAGAGAGACATAAAGTGAGCAAATGCTGTAATAAAAATGTCCCTGAGAGACTTACTCATGCAGGATTATCATAAATCTTCAATTTGTTAAAATGATAATAATAACAACACTTCAGTGTCTGTGAAGTGCAATAAAGTGAAACACAGTAAAATGAGGTATGCCTGTATAGCTTCCAACTATGCCTCTATGATTCTTTTGTTCATAGATCCATTACATGAGCACTAAGTTGCCAAGGAGGAAGTTAAGAGGACAGGTTATTCTGTCCGTCCAGTTGATAGTTCCTTCTATGGTGGCTGCTTTCTGGTAGATATCTACACAGGATATAAAGATATCAAGACTATTTGTGCCTGTTTTTGTCAGTCTGTTCACTTACTTCTTCATAGGCTTCTTTTGGTTTTTTCATTTTGTTGTTTTTTCAGGGTCCTGGACAAGTAGCAAAGGTATTCATTATTTTCCACAAGTATATGTCTGTATCTATGATTGTTTCTCCCTTCAGATGAAGTGGATGCTCAAATGTACTGCTCACAAATTTAGCCACTAGAAGAATGTTTCTTTACACTGTTTTTAAAAGTAATCTTTAATGGGATTATAATATAGCATCGGATCAATTCCAGCTAGTATCATCATGATCATGCATAATTACTTGATGTCACATAATCATGTATATAGCATAGTAGCTGCAACTTAATATATTAATTTAATGAACATTTTTTTAGCTAAACAAGACATCACTAAATAACTCATGATTAAAAGATGAAGTCTCAGGGTAAATATTAAAAATGAATCAAACTGAATATAAAGGAAAATACAGTATATCAAAATTTGAATGATATATCACAAGTAGGGTTGAGAAGGAAATTTATAGTATTAAATACACAAATTAGAAAAGAGGAAATACTCTAAGCTCTTATCTAGAAAACATAGAAAATAAGAGCAAAATACACTTAAGCCAAGTATCAGGAGAAAAATAATAAGAGCATTTAATCAATGAATTTGAAAACAATAACATAGAGAACAGTAAAATAAAGATCTGGCTCTTTGAAAAAGATGAATAAAATTGGCAAACCTCTAGCAAGACTAAGAAAGAAAATTTGACAACTTGGATGAAATGGACCCTTTCTTGAAAAATAGAACTTAATGATAAATCACTTAATATGAAATAGATCATTTGTATAGCCCAAAGCTATTAGGTAAATATAATTCCTGGAACTACCCTTCATTCTCACAAAGCCACAGCTCACAATCTGGACCTCAGGCTCTATACTTTAGGGAATCTGGGCTGAGACAACTTGTACTAGGAATATCCTACAAATGCAGATATTAGAGTGAGATTTTAGTGTCGGACTGCTCACCTGTTATTTGGTAAGTGAGTTAATAGTAACTCTTGGCATGAAGTGACACCACAATTACTGAAAATTTGACCTGTGATTAATTTTGATGGACGTAAGTGGAATCTAAGGCTTAAGGAGATTGGATGGGTACATCACCTAATCACTATGGAGACCATGATAATTATGAAGATTGTGATTTGAGATATCTGTTTTAATGAAATCAGAGAGCTTGCAAAATAAAATTATAGGGCCAATGCAGCTAACATAAGGGATGCTATACAATCCAGACAACTTCTATGGTTTAAAGGAGTTTCCAATATACTCCAGACACATAGAAGACTATGATTAAATACAGGTCCAGATGATGATCATGAGGCTGTCAAGGCCACCACAGATATTAAATTAGCAGTCTCCAAATATCTTTGATGTCAATGCCAACATCACAATAGCAAAGTTTATTAGAATGGGAAATTTTGAGTGGATGAGCCCAAGATTATTGAAATCTCTGAATTCAATACAGAAACAATGCAAAGTCCTCCAGTGTCTAATAAAATGTTGTCATTCTCCTGAAATTCACCACCATATTGCCTCTAGGCCAAAAATCAGAATCTGATTTTAATATATCCCAAGTCAGTTGGAAAGCAATTTTATAAATGTGGGAAGGAAGAGGACACCAGGAAGATATGAACGAGCAGGTATGAGTGAATATGCAAGATCATGGACCTTGAAGTGTTAGAGCAGGAGATACAAAAAATAAGCTAAATAAAAGATAATTCACTCATATGAGAGTATTTTCCCATGACTCTGGATTTCAGATTTCAGCATCAGGGCACCTGGATGGTTCAGTTGGTTAAGCATCTGACTTTGGTTCAGGTAATGACCTCACAGTTCGTGAGTTTGAGCCCTGCATTGGGCTCTGTGCTGACAGCTCAGAGCCTGGAACCTGCTTCTGATTCTGTGTCTCCCTCTCTCTCTGCCCCTCCCCCACCTATATTCTGTCTCTCTCTCTTGCTCAAAAATAAACTTAAAGTAAAATAAAAATAAATAAAATGGCAGCATAAATATCTATAACTGGATTTTATAAGTTTATGGAATGGCTCCTTAAAGCCTGAGCATGAAAACGGCCTATAACAAATGAGGGAGAGACACTATATATTTTTTTAGCATAGCACTGAAAAACTCAGAAGATTTAATGAGTTGGGAAAGTTAAAATGGATTTACCTTTAATGCCTAAGAAGGACAAATCTTTCTATTTTTACAAAGTAGGCCTAGAAGAAACTTCTAAACTATTGTTAAAGTGGTAAGGAATGCTTTAATAAGAGAGACATCTAAACTTTGAGAAGTTCAGTGATGGCTGTTCTCTATAGTCTGGAGGCTGTGAAAGATCTGCTGGGGAATCAGAGTCCCTCATGGACGATGGGATTCCAGAGCAGCACAGCACAGGGAGAAGAACTTACCTGTGAGAAGCATGGGAAGCATAATCATGGTTGAAGGCAATAATGCTTTATCCTATACGAGACTAAATCACGAAGTTCCTAAGAGTTTGGCAGATGTGTATCTGACAAAGATATTCCTCTTTTTGCATAATAAATGATAAGCAGAAAGTTGATAGTCCTGCAGTAGGAATCATAAAAGTCTCGAGAGTACATGAAATGTTAAAACTACCATGTAATTTGGTGATCATGACTAGTATCATCCTTGGAAGAATTTCTAGAAGGGACAAATGGCAATATTATATACAAAAAGGTGATTTTTTTTGAAGCTATAACATATGCTAAAACTTTTCTCAAATTATTTTTTTAATGGCTAAATTTAAATCCTCACTAATACATTGCAAGGTTCAAGTGAGATCACTTTGAAAGTGCTTTAAAATGCATTAAGAACAATGAAGTTAATGAAAATTATTACCATCTAATATATTTTGAATCTATTGTGAACAAATGCAGCCTCTCTATTTCTGTGGACAGGGAGCCACAGAAATAGCAGTGACAAGCTCATTTACTCTGGCACCCCATGTAGTTCAGGTTTCACTCTTCAAGGGAAAACCTAACAATCAACACATTTGATTGTTAGCCCCAAGCCAGCTAACCAGAAAAGTGAATCTGCTTTAGAACAAACATATGATGTTCTTCAAGTCAAATCTGTAGGACATAGGATTATCTCTGCATCCTGGATTATCTCTGCTATCACCGTACTCCATTAGCAGTGGGAAGGAAGTGTTTACTGAAATCGCATAGACTTGCCCATAGACAGTATTTTCATCACATTTTTCAAGGGCCTTCACAAAGTTATCTTCAGAAATTGGCAGGAATGTTTATTTACACTCAAACATGAAGCTGTAATGAATAATTAAGTATCTAACTATCCACTGCTGGCAGAAACATTGAATCTGGCTATACACAAATGAATAAGGAAATATACTAGTAACGGGAAAGAATCTGTTTACTGAAGGTGCACCTACACTGCTTTGCTGTTCTAGTTTATTTCTCTGGACATGGAAATGTTAATCTATTGGTGACCATATCCCAGTAGAAATGATTAACCTCTAATCAAGCATAGTAAACATATGGAGTCTTTTATTTGTTATTTGATTATTTCAAGTAGTTGAAGTTAGTATCTATGAAGTTAGTATCTACAATCTGTCCCCAGTTCCTGGCACAGAGCTTATAAAACTCTTCCTATTTCCTAAGTGTTAAGAACACTAAGAACATCTGTTGTTCGAATATTTGTCTTTGACCCAATTCCTGACATGAAGCTTCTGAAACCCTTATAAATTCCTAACAGCATTAGGAACACCTTTTGTTCTATTGATGTGACTTTTGGTGGCCTTCTGGATGCAGACTGGTCATCAGAAAGACCAAGCCATGATTAGAAATTAGAACTTGGAATTCTCAGTCATGTCTTCCATCTTTCAGGGAAGGGACAGAGGTGACTGTGCCTACATGAGGAAGCCTCCATAAAATCACAATAGTAGGGGCTTTGGAATGCTTCCAGTTTGGCCAATGCATCCACACTGGGAGGGTGATGTACCCCAGCTCCACGGGGACAGAAGCTCCCACACAAAGGATTATTTGATTATTTATAATTATATCATAAGGATCTTACAGAACCCTATTTATCTCTTCATCTGGCTGTTCACCTGTATCCTTTATCATATCTTTTAATAAAATGCTTCCTGGAGTTCTGTGCACTTCTCTGGCTGATTCATCAAACCTGAATAGGAGATGGTTGGAGAATCTGATCTATAGTTGGTTGGTCAGAAGCACAGGTGGTAACTGGCATCTGAAATAAAAGTAGAGGGCAGTCTTGGGTACTGAGCCCTTACTTGTGAGATGTGATGTGCTGGGAGCCATTTTTGAACTCATAGGTTGAGAAAGAACTCTTTGTGAGGTTAAGGTAAGTTGCACAGACTCTTACCGTCAGATGGTGACTGATATCCGCCCCCACCCAATTGTTTCTGCTTGAGCATCAATCCCCAAGTCACCTTGTTGATTGGTATTAGAAGTGACTCATTCTGACCTTGATATATTGATTGCACTTTGTGAAGGAACTTACTGTAGGAACTTCTTCTTTTGTGGTTCCTGAAAGACCTGTTTTTCTTAATGCCTCCCATTAAGTGATGAGCAGGCTATTGACCCCTACTCAAAAGAATTAACTTTTGCATTTACTATGCTAATGCCACCTTTGGGCTGTTCCCCATACTTTTTGCATATCAATGTTCTGGAAAGTTTTACTGATAAAAGGATTTATCATCAGAATGCCACTTCTGTGGCCCCCAAACACTAAATCATAAAGTTGAGTCTCAGACAGTGCAGAGAGGCCTGGCTGGTGACCAGAAAAAATCTCACGCCTCTCTCATCCCTCCTTCGCTGACCCAATCCATCCTACAGGGACCCCTGGACCTGGCTGGAGTGGAACTCTGGCACTGATGCTTCTACAGGGAGATACAATCAGACTTGAGAATTGTAGAATACCCATGTGTGTATTGTTGTGGGAGAGAAAGGCTCCCACACATTTGGTGACCAGAAAGGTCAGAAGTGTTCTGTGTGGGTAGTAAAGGAGATTCTCAGGGAAGAAAGACATACTAGGGAAGAACTGGGTTTTTCTTTACATGGGAAGGAAGAATCTAAGTTTTTCATTCACAGTATCCAAATAGGAAATAGAATTCTGCTATCTCTGGAATGCATGAAATTATCACAATAATCAGAATAACATAAAATATTCTGGTTAGAAAGACTGTAGCCAAAAAAACTATCAACAGCAGTATAATTTTATGCAGTTAAGTATACAACCACATGAAATCAGACTAATAAAAATTAATCTATCAATTATGTACTACGATAAGAGAGTGATCTTAACTAGTTACAGCTTCTTCTCAATTAATTTTACAAATGGAAGGAAAATCAATAATTTGTGCTGGGAAATCCCTTTGTTACTATCCAAGGTATCACCAGGAGCAGGGGTTGCTACATCATGCAAAAATCCTTGTAGCTAATCCATCACTGGCTTAGCTATAGCCTGAAGAAGGATGTAATGATGATGTCATGAGCTTTAGAAGCCTTCTCCAAGAATTGGGAGCATCCCAAGAAATACAGGTATACAGTCTCATCTGGAACAAGAAGAAAATTCATTCCACCCAAACAAAAGGTTCTCAGACAGTTGGGCTTTGTGTTGGCAAGAAATTTAAAGAAAAAAAGTAAAGCATTTGTATTCTATAATTGGCCCAACTTTAATGGGAGGCATTCACCAGAGCAGGATAACAAGATAGGATTTTGGTAAATGGCATGTTATTTCTTAAAGAGCTCTGCTCAGGGTAATTTATAAGAAAGAGGAAGGCTTACCTAAAGCTATCACTCAGAATTGTATTAAATCAAATCAATTTCATAGTTCCTTTAAATTTTATTGATGTTTTAGCTTTTCTGTTTCACTGAGTTGAAATAACAAAAACATTTCTGAGATGTCTCCATTTTAACTCCATTTTAAACTCAATTTTTATCTTCTTAATTTCTTTTATAAAAGAAAAGGTTTGCTTCCATTTCAGGCTCTCTGAATACAGCAATAGAAACTATTGTACTAAAGAGTATTCTGACAACTTTTGGTATTTAACTCGAGTGTGGGCAGAAAGCCAAAGGACGTGTTCTTCCCGTGTGAAAGTGAAGATAATTATAATACTCTGTGCTTGTATTTAGGATGGTGAGTAAAGAGGAAAGGAGGCCTCTATATGCTGTCTATGTAGCAGCTGTGTTTGGGAGAGTTTTGGCAAATCATGTAATGGGGTCTGTCACCAAACTTGCTCTGCTCTAGGCCTTGGGACCAGATCAGCTCTGCAACTCAAAGTTTCCCTTGTATCTACTTGTCAACATTAGACAATCATTGCCCAGCAATGGATATTCCATTCATTTTCCTTTACTTATGGCTTCAGGGTATTTTCAGGTATAATTATACTTCTTATAGCTATAATATAACATTTTGCTTTGTTACAGCCTACCTTGCCAAATAATAACTGATGAGGGCTTTGACACTGCTATTCTTTTCCTGTAGAATCAAAACTCAGAGAAGCAAAGTATTCATTTCTAAAACTTGATTGTCACTTCTCAAAAAAAGACCCATGTTACTTTACTATGTTGATATTTTTATCTGCTTTTGACATGTGTATCTACATTCTAATTTCCCCACACCCTTCAGTATTTTTAATGATTAATTTCTTAGAACGAATTGTGAAGAATGGAATTATTTGATTAGTAGGAATATTTAGGGGTGCCTGGGTAACTCAGTTGGTTGAGTGTCTGACTTCAGCTCAGGTCATGATCTTGCTGTTTGTGGGTTTGAGCCTGGTGTCAGGCTCTGTGCTGATAGCTAGTTCAGAGCCAGGAGCCTGTCTTCAGATTCTGTGTCTCCCTTTCTCTCTGACCTTCCCCTGCTCACACTGTNTTATCAAACATTTAAAATATAGAAACATGAAAATAAAACTGATAACTAATGGACATCACTAAGATTTTATTTAATAAATTGTAACATTTTGAATATTTAATACAGATACATTTTTTCTTTTAGAAGTGTTTAAATTTTTTTAACATTTATTCATTTAAAAAAATTTTTAATGTTTTTATTTATTTTTGAGAGAGAGAGCGAGAGAGTGAGCATGTGGGAAAGCAGGGGAGGGTCAGAGAGAGAGGGAGACACAGAATCCAAAGCAGACTCCAGGCCCCAAGCTGTTAGCACAGAGTCCAAATGGGGACTCAAACCCACTGGCCGGGAGATTATGGCCCACCCAAAGTCGTACACCCAACTGACTGAGCCACTCAGGCACCCCTCCTTTTTTCTTTTAAAGCAAAATGTTAGAGATCTCAGTTCCATGCTTTCAGACAGTTCATCTTCTTATCTTCGCCTTAAGTTCTGTCCTATAGACGGTATATATCATTCTCAGGCATACCTCAGTATTTCACTGCATTTGTATGAGTCTATATATAGTATTCATTACTGCTTAAAGAGTGTAAGTATGTATAAATGGTGTCATATTATCATATTCTCTTTTTTAGCAACTTGTTTCACATTTGTCTTTCTGTTTAAAATGCTTTTTTTCATTATTTTCTATTTTTGCTCTTATTTTTAATTTTTTCTGATTACCTTTTTACTCTATTTTCTTTTTCCTAATTTCTTTTTTTTAACATTTATTTATTTTGAGAGAGAGAGAGAGGAAGAGAGAGGGAACTCGTGAGCAAGGGAGGGGGAGAGATAATAGCAAGCCAGGCCCCACACTGTTAAAGCAGAGCCTGATGCAGGGCTCCATCTCATGAACTGTGAGATCATGACCTGAGGTGAAATCAAGCATTTAATACTCAACCAACTAAGCCTCCTAGTCTCCTCTCTTTTTCCTCATTTCTTAAGATTCATCCTCCATATTTATTATTTTCTGATATAAACATTTAAGATAAAGGGATTTGTGAAACTGTTGCTTTTAACAAGTTTGAACGCATTGTGTTTTCATTGTTAATTTAGTTCTAAATATGTTTCAATCTTTATTAAAACTTCTTGTCTGTTCTTTATTTGGAAGATTGTACATGATTATCTTTATTCCAAATATCCTGAGGAGTGGATGTTAACTTTCTATTGTTGATTTCCTACTTTTAAATTTATGTGACTTTGATTTATGTCTATGTGATTCAGATTCTTTGATATTTCTTATGACATGTAATCTAGGACTTGATTAATTTTTTATGTGTCTCTTGTATTCAGTAGTCAGTAGTACTTTTAAGAAAATATTTCCAGTCTTTTCCAGTTGGTAGGAAGCTTATATTTTATGGTTTCCTGGAAGTGAAAAAGGTGGCAATTGATGTTATACATTAGCAAAACACTTTAATAAAACTACCACCTATTATAATGTGCATTTTACTCATATGTGCAATGAATATGTAGCATCAGAAAAAGTGGGTTGATAACACAAGCCCTATTGGTAAGTATTGGTTGGTATTAGCCAACCATTATGAAAGAGACCCAAGGAATGTCTATAAAAAAATATTTTATTTCCTTTGTCCTTCAGTACAAGGTTCTATACTTGTCCATCACATCAACTTGTTAGTTGTGTTGTGGTCAAAAGCTTCTATATCTCTACTAATTTCTATTTTTTAAGTTTATATATTTTAAGAGAGAGAGCATGCAAGAGAGTGGGGAAGGGATAGAGAAAGAAAGAGAGAGAATCCCAAGCAGGCTCCTCACTGTTAGCACACACCCTGATGTGGGTCTCAATCTCACAAACCAAAAGTCATACACTTAACCGACTGAGCCACCCAGGTGCCCCTAATTTCTATCTACTTTTGAGATGATTATTTAAAAATCTCTCACTATGTGAGTAGGTAAATATGTCTTGAACAGAATGTAAAAAGTATTTAAAAAATGATAAATTGGGTGTTAACAAAATTACAAATTTCTATTGCTCAGAAGACATCATTGAATGAATGAAAAAGCAAGCCAGAGTGGGAAAAAATCTTTGCAATACAAAGAACACATCATTCAGATCCAGAATATATAAAAATGTTGCAAGTCAATTAGAAAAATAATAATTCAAACTCAAAGAAAACATGTATAAAAGATTTAGAGACATTTTACAAAAAAAGAACCAAATAGCTGATGAACAAAGACATCTAAATAAGCTAAAAGCCAAATAAAAGCCTGTTTGAAAAAATGTGAAAGATATTAGTCATTAGGAAAATGCAAATCAAAATCATAAGATGTTACTATACTCCCACGATGGTTAAAATGGGGAAAAAAAAAATACTGCCATGCACTGTTGCTGGACGTATAAATTTATACAACCTTTTTGCAGGATAAATTAAAGTCCAAAATATGATAATGTATGACCTGGCTGTCCCAGTCACACTACAAAGATCTTTGAGGATCACTCCTTTAGGTCAAAGGAAACTCTCCCAAAGTGGTAAAGCAGACCACTCATAGGGTTAATCTCTTTTGCTTCCCATCTCTCAGGAATAACTGTTCTGTACTACCTACTGTCTAATATCTTAAAATCTTTGTTTCAAATGTTTAACTGGGTTTTAGTTGCTTATGGCAGGAAGTTAAATTGGTCCATATTAATCATCCATCTTAGCTAAAAGCTTATGTGTGTAACTTTTTGTGGGCTAACTGCTGTGACCATTCCGTCTTCCTGCTGGTTCACAGCACATGTAGCTACTGTTACCCTAATGACACTCTGGTGGGATGACATGTGTCTCAGTTCCAGGAATTTTTGCCAATAATTTAAAACTGCTAATTCATACATAATTGGTTTGTTATTTTGATTTTTGAATTTGTCTTTTCTTTTTCTGGGAAGTAGACAAGGATTTGAAAGTTTTCCTTACACATATATATAGCTTTATAGATATAGATATCTTTATATATAGATATATATCAGATATAGATATATTTATATATATATNATATATATCTTTATATATATATATATCTTTATATATATATATCTTTATTGTAAAACACATGTTTTATTTCTCCCAAAAGGAGATGTAAATTTCTAACTGATAATTGAGTTTTGGTTTGGGGGTTTTCAATGAGACCACATACCTGAACTTGCTTTCTTTATGTTTTTATGTTTGATGACATTAGAAAATGCTATTCTTGTGTATTATTAAATTTTATGATAAAACTCTAGAACGTGCTTTGGATTGCTTCTTAAGGTGCTGTAAAACTAAAGCTGTTCCTTAACTTAAATTTTTATGAATATGAGTAAGCTAATAAAATGGGTGATGTCCAAATGTAAAATAATGGTAGTTTAATTTTCTTAATCTATTTTGTTTTGTTTTTTGCTTATCTCATTCAGGAGAGAACCAAATGGTGTAATTCTTTTGATATTTTGTTGCGGTCATTCGTCATGTAGAAGCAGTACATGTATAATCAGGGTATCATCAAACAGTCTTAGTAATCAAACATGACTCAGATAGAAACTTACTAAAGACCCTGCCTTATTTTTCCTTTTAATTTTCCTCCTTTGTTTACTAAGACCCTGATGGCAAAATAATTTAGTAGCTGAAGTTGATTTTGGGTGCACTCCCAGTGATTTTAACTCTTCTTCCTCATTTAACCCCTGAGGTAGCATGCACCCCATGTGACTCTCCAGGATTCCCAATTGGTGTGCCCAGGGCCATGTAAGTAGATATTGTTCTTTTGTACTTTCACTCGTCTTGTCCTCTACAATGTGGAATATGTGGAATCTCATAAGCATAGTTAAATTTCAGGTTACCCGTCACTCATGTTTTAATACAGGGGAAGCAACTTTCTCTGTAAAAGACCAGATAGTGAATATTTTCAGTTTTGAGGCCATATGGTCTCTCTTGCACCTACCCAACGCTGTCTTTGTTACACAAAAGGAGCCATAGGGATTTTGTAAATGAGTAGGCATGCCTATGTTCCATTAAAACTTGATGTGCAAAAATAGGCAGTGAGCCAGCCTTGGCTAATGGGCCACAATTTGCCAAACATGTTTAATAGATTATGCTTCTCAAAGTGGTGTGTTGGGATTTTAACACAGACTTCTGGGCCACACTATAATCCAAATTTTAAAGGTGGGGCTTTAATATGACATTAATAGATCTATAAGTCATATTCTTAAGCCATTTAGCATCCAGGGCAAAACATTGTCAGCTGGTTATTGTGATAGTTGAGAAGTGTTCAAAAATAACAGGAAGTGTATAATGGTCATATACAAGGGTTTGGTAAATTATTTAGCCTCCCATGTAAAAGAAGCCTCATTGTTTTGCAAAATGATTTTCTAATATAGACTAGTGGTATCCATGTTGCCTGAGTGGAGAAATGATCTACCTGAAAATATCCACATGAAAATCTATACATAAGCCATAAACCTCAGAGGGACATAAGGACACAAGAATAATGTTCTGTTAACTAACTTTGAGGAATAATTGTAATTTTCTCCCAACAAAGGAATGGTTCTCTACTGGTTAATATTTTTGTGTCTGTGGCTGTATGTTGACTGTAGAATTGCATTTTTTAAAAATTTTAACTTGAATAGATATTTTTTTCCTTTGGAAGTTGTCAGAAATGCCATGAGTTTTCAAATAAAACTAAAACTCTTTTACTAAAAAGTTGTATGATGGATTTGAAGACTACGTTCAAAGGACAGATACATGGTTTCAGGTGAATTTGGGGATAAAAAATCAATCAAGCACTGTTTTCTGGTATACTGTCACTTTCATTCAAGTCTCTTTGTGTATGTAGCTTTGCTGTAAAGTAGTCCAGCTGAGATATATTTGGCCATTGTAACAACATTCTTTTGACTAAATCCAGGTAACTTAACAAGTTTCTTAAAACTACATACAAGAATTGAAAGTATTATTAAGCCATTTAGAACATTTTTTAAAAAGCATATTCAAAGATTACAGTCGTCACTCGGCAGGAGCATTCCATTTCTTATACCACTAAGAATTCTGTGAGCTTTTATAATACTGGGTAGGTCAGGATCTCAAGTAATTTTTCAAGTCATTTCACAGTAATTCTAAAGTTATACATTTATTCTTGAAATTAATAGCATGCCATAAACCTGGCTTTCATTTTTGGTTAATAACCCATGCCTTCACTTATTCAACAAATGCTTCATGAACCTACTATGTGTTATGATTTGAAAAGTCAAGAATGAACAGATCAGATGTAATCTTTTCACTAATAAAATTAACATTCAAGTTGGAAGCATGAGACAATAAACAGGTAGAAAAATAGGTGTAATAACTTGAGAAAATGATGAATGCCATGAAAGAAATGAACACATGACATTAGAGATTGTGACACTTAATTGGACCCAGTACCGCCCAATAGATGAGGAGTCCAGCAGTTCCTCTAAGGAAAAGTGCAGAAAATGAAGCAGTATGTTGATGTTTATTTATTTTCTGTGGAGTTTTCTGAAGGAACAGGAATTTCCTAAGCAATTAGCACTATTTCATGATGGCAATAATCTATGGGAGATTGAAAAACCATTTCAGTATTTAAAACTCAGAATAAAATGATTTATAATTTCCTTTAACTTGGATTCTATAGTTTCTCAGCCCTCTAATCCTAGGGGCAGTCCCACAATAATCCTTTACTCGAATATCAACCTTGAGAAGCTTTCAGGTCCCTCAGCTACATACTGCTCTAAGTGAGAGGCTGAGAATCAGGAGTTAGACCACACAGCATCGTCCTCCCTGAACACTCTCGTTTTGTTCAGACCAACAAATAGTATGTTCTGTCAATCTGCTATCAAGTGGTGGAGACTAAGCCATCACAGAATTGTTGCTTTTGGAATGTCAGAGTTCCATGTTACTCTTCTCAAATGGAGTCAAGATTCCGGACTTTCATCTCATTTTTGATTGAACTGCACTCCGTACTAATCCATGCATGGAAAATGGCAGTCACTCTAGAAAGTATGTTCATACGTTCCCTTGAATATCTAAACACCTGCAGGGCACTTTCAAATCTAATTACTACCTTAATTTAACAGCTAAGAAAGGGAAACACTGTGAACAAGCCACATCTCTGTAACGGCATGGAACTCACAATGGCAGATATATCAAGTGGAATTGCATTTTTCTACAAGTGACAGTCTGGAAAATGATGGCTTACATTTTTAATCAGTGCATTTTCCTCTTGTACATAAGAAGTTGGCATTCCAATGTCATCCTCATGGATCCATTAAAATCCAGTTTCCCTCAAGCCTTCTGTTCAGCCTTCTAAAGTAAGTGGCTTTTGTTCTCAAGTTTTCTCCTCAGTTTTTTTCTTCAGAATTTCACAGTGGCATTAAACAAAATGCAACCGACATTTGAGAAGACACATTCTCAAAAAAGTAGAATGTCATTGCAGGCTATATAGTCACAAAACTTTCTAAACTCCAATTAACAGTAGGCAACAAAGAGAGAAACATGCACTTTTCACACTTAGAGTTGACATCAGTGTTGTATAAAACTTGACAAAGCATAGTACTGGCTACTGAGGCAGAGCCTTGAAAGCTTGCAGGGCTAGAGTTGAAAGAGACCAAGGCTTCTTGAGATAACAGGCATGCCTTAGAAGCTTCTGATGGCAAAGAATGAAAGGCAAATAGTGAAGGCCTTTTCTTCACATCATCACACCTGTGGGGGAGAGAAACACCTCCTAACTTCCAGTTGGTGGTGACATTTAGAGTACCCACAGGGTCAACACTGACATCACAGGTGGTGGGGAGTCTCATGAACTAGTTGGCAGGAAAAGAAGTCCAACCTCTCATCTTAACCATTTCTGACACTAACCCAGGAGTTAATGGAGCACCTTTTACAACTCTATGAGGGTGGAAGTCTAGGTTAACCACTTAGCCATTGCAGGGTTGAGTGAGACCGGAGCCCCAGGTTTTTTCTGCAGTGTATGGCTGAACTAAAGTGGTTATTGTCTAAAAGTCGTCTGTTTTGCTAGACTACCCTAGCTTGATCCTTTGGCTAAAAAAAGGGCAGACTTTTCTGGTGCTTTTCTTCTTTTCTTTTTTTTCTACCTATTGGCATTTCCAGATGGTCAGCATCTTCAGCTCCCACTTTAGGATAAAAGAGGCAAAAAGGAAGTCTGGGGAATATACAATAGTATATCATTCCTCAGGTTGCAAGTTTCCTTGTCAATCTGCTTTGTTTTCTCTTCCTTTTAGCATCTTCTAATGATTGTTTTATACATAATGTTTTATATATAATTTTCTGTTGTACTTAGTGAGAGGACTAGGGAAAACTACATCTACTATAACCGTTTGGAAACAGAAGTTGGCTAGAGTCATGCACATTTTTATTTCTGGGAAGATTTATTAAATGTTGAAAAAAAATTAATTTCTCTTAGGAGTCCCTTTTGTTCAACCCAATATATGCAGAAAAGATTCTGAAAATCAAAATGTTAATTTTACTTTTTTTGCCAATGTAACTTGCATTTTGTACAAGTTGAAAAGTGTGTCATTACTAAAGTATAATATTTCAACTCTTCCCCCCAAAAAGCCTTTTTTCCCCTAAAGCTAATGGCAAGTCCTGAAGATGAGTACTGAGAATATCTGAAACAAATGACTCATATTTAAATACATGAAAGATGCTCTTTTTTGTATACATTATTTCTTACAGATAATATCCTGCTTTAGCTTTATGTTGCCTCCCCTCAAGAGGAATTATCTGTCATTAGGTAGAAGATAGAAGTGTTGGGGTCAAGCTTACTGAAGGAAATTTGCTATCATTCCTTTGCTCACTCGCTGATTTTAGAATGTTTTGTTGAGGGTCAGAACATCCTCATTCTGGGGCGCCTGGGTGGCTTAGTCGGTTAAGCGTCTGACTTTCGCTTAGGTCATGATCTCGCGGTTCGTGGGTTCGAGCCCCGCGTCGGGCTCTGTGCTGACTGCCAGCTCAGAGCCTGGATCCTGTTTCAGTCTGTGACTCCCTCTCTCTCTGACCCTCCCCTGCTCACGCTGTCTCTCTCTTTCTCTCTCTCTCTCTCTCCTAGAAATAAATAAAAATATTTTTTAAAAAAAGAACATCCTCATTCTAACCCAAGCATGATCTTCAAAAGGGAAGATGTGTGCTATTAGTTCTGCAGTGCATTTCCTTTCACATATTAAAGTCTCTTGAAATTCAATGTGTCTTATACTTGTGGTGAGGTGTTGATTGTCACTGCCAGCTCATGTGCAGTGCAAGTTCAGAATATGCAGGTCGGGTGTCTGTGACTTAGAAGAGAATTTCACAGACAATACCATAGCCCTCCTTTATTTCCTGGGAATCAAAAGACTGTGGGATGTGGGGAAGCGGAGGCCTGTGCTTTATTCCAAAATTAAGAAAGCAAGCAGGCTGGCTTTATTTAGTTGCAAAGCTACCTTAGGAGTCATCTCTAAGGACTCTTAGTGCTTCCATAGACTATTTTAAGAAATTCTGTGCCACCAATGCTTTTGATGGAACTGAGGTTGATATTTTTTGAAAAATGTGGGTATTCATGACTCTAGATAGAAAAGGATTAAAAAAAAAAAAAGAAAAGGATTCCAAACTTCAAATTCTAAATATGAAGAAATTTTTAGGAAAAATTTATTTCACTTATGCATGTACAGAAGTAACATGGGATAAAATTCCATAAAAATATATCTTTCAGTAAGTAGACAGTGAAATTTTGTGGTAGGAAAATATGTAATAGTTCAATTGACAGTATGGGTTTTTCTTTTAAATAGATCTTCATAATAGACATTTTCCATGATAGCATTTTGAAATATATATATCATCTTCTGCCTTGAGCTTATAGAATCTTGATTAATTATTCAAGGGGACTTCCCAAAAAATAATAGATGCCTTTGTTTGGAACCCTAGATTTGTTTTGCATTTCAGCAATATGTTTATATATATACACATACTTATATATATACATATACACACATATTGGTTAATATAACATATTGTAAGATATATATCCGTCTTATATATTATTTATATAGTATATATTATGTATATATTTTGTGTTACACATAAATATGTCATATATATTATATGTGTGTGTTATATAATATGTGTCATATTATATAAAATACTATATGTTATATATAATATAGGGCAATTGTATGCCATGTTAGATACTAGCAACTTAAGTTACAAATATTAAAAGATCACTTCTCTGGAGTAATTCTCATGGGCATGTGTAGAAATTCCAAAACAATGTTATAGTGTTCCGATTTTCCACATATATTTGATCATGGAATTTTGGTTTGTTTTTTTTGTTTTTTTTTTTTTTTTTAATCCATTCTGATATCCTACATCTCTTGAATGAGGCATTTAGTCCATTTANGATATTGCTCTGGCTTTTTTCATGTCACAGTGCTCTGATATGTTTTCTAACTTTGCACCCACTGTAGTATTTAACATGATAACAGAGATCATATTCTTTGTCACTAGTTTAATAGATGTGTGTCATTTCCCTCAACAGCTGCTATAGATTGTTACTTTAGTTAGAAAGCTTTCAAACTATACTTTTATTAATCTGTCAAATCAAACTAAGCCTAAATACATGGTAGTTGTTTAATAAACATCCATTGAATG
This sequence comes from Crocuta crocuta, assembly GCF_008692635.1. Classification (NCBI taxonomy): domain Eukaryota; kingdom Metazoa; phylum Chordata; class Mammalia; order Carnivora; family Hyaenidae; genus Crocuta; species Crocuta crocuta. The sequence continues at coordinate 3,307,982 of NW_027530502.1, forward strand.
GAAGCTACACAATGGCTTCATTTCCACATTGCCCAAGAGAGGCAACCCAGCAATGGTTTTGGGGAGGAAAGGCAGCCATTGCTGGGGCTGCTACACGCACATCATACTATATGTCACTCTTCTATATTTATCACTTCATTAAGCCTAGGAACATCATCCTTGTATCTAAAATAACTAGTAGCACAAGAATTCAAATTGAGGCCTTTTAAATGCGTATTTGATTCAATTGCCTATTCTGTTTGTCTGTGTATACAGAAAAAAATCTATTTTTTTACGAATGGCATTGATTGTCATTATCTTAATTTAGCATGATCTTCATGTTCCCGAAATATTCTGAATCATGTCAGAGATTTATTTTCTTCTAACATTGTCGTTAAGTTCTTGCTTTGTATATTAAACAGTAAGACGTGTATCTAAAGAATTTGAAATATTATCATCCTCAGGTGAACTCTTTTAATGGCGTGTCTATTTCCCGTGGGCCCAAATTTCCAGACAGTGAAATCTGTGCTTTATTCTTGTAGGCACTTATCATAGACACACTGAATTGCCTGCTTCATGCATGTGGAACAGCAAAATACAAATCTGACAGATTTATTTAGCTCCTCATGACATAATCTGGAGGACAGAAGGTGAATACTTAAAAAGAAAACTTTGTTTGCATAAAATCGATGTCCATCAGATGCTCTCCACCATCATAATTAAATTTCTCATGTCCAAAGGAGGTTGGAAGGGACTAGGCATGTTTTATACAAGGTAATAGTTACCTCTTTGAAGCACTTTTTAAAAACTCCCGAAGTATCAAAAAATTACACAGAAAATACCAAATTATAAGTGATTTACCTTTTGCTACTTTACAAAGGTATATTTAGATCAACAGAAAAAGTGTTGATCTTTTTCTCCCTCAAACCATAGTTTATTCACCATATAAAGTATTTGGATTTTTCACAGTGGCTCAGTGTGAGATTCAAGTTTTCAGCTATTTTTCTAGAAAACAAGGAATGGAGTAGATTAGATATAAACAAGAAGGAAAAATACACAGGCAGTGAAGCTCTTAACGTTTAAGGCACTGGGTGTTTTCCTTTCTCTCTCTCTCTCTCCCTCCCTGTCTCTCTTTCTTTCCCTCTACCCCCTCCCTCTTTCCCTCTTCCTGGGTATTTCAATTCCCCACCTTTCATTCAGGACTGTTCATTATTCTTTTTTTAAATGACAAGAGCCATTCCAGCCTTATTAAGTGGAAACTTGACTGAGAGCAATGAAAAGGTCACCTGTAATTCAGGCTACAAGTGATAAAAATTTAAGGGTTAAGATCAACAGAGACTGGGAGGAAAATTGAAAAAAATAGAGATAAAGATTTATAGACATGAGGCTATTCAAAAAGACCAAGCGCTGCCAGTTGCTGAGAAATCAAATTGATGGCCAGAAAATAAGATCAGATTAAGAAATATGAGGTTGGAAGGGCCTCCTGAGGCATAGGCAAGGGACACTGAAATATATTTTTAGCCGATTATGAAGGGTCTGGGAATGGATAGCTCTAAAATCCTTTTACACTACATCACAATGTGTCACATATTCCTTGAGAAACTCAATTACCAAACATTCCAGACAACATGAGTGCCTCTTGTTGAAGTGAGAAAAACTTTGAAAGTGACATGAAATGCTAAATTGGCTTTCAGGGTTCAGGAAAGTATTTTACAAGTAGGCATAAACCCTGATTTCCTTCAGCACAAGAAGCTCATATCTATCAACAAGTACCTGTTACCTGTGAAAGGTAACTAAGTAGATTTAAAAAAAAAAAGTTTTAAGATGGTTCTGAGTCCTTAAAACGCACACAGACATGCATTTATTTATAATTATTTAAGGTATCTGTTCTTTAGTGTATCTTTCTTCAGCTGTAATTTACCTGGGAGAGGTGCTTAGAACCTAATCAAAAGTAAATAAGTCCGAGAAGTGTATATACTGAAAAAATATATTGTTTATAAAGGGAAGCAGAGAAGAATTTTTTAAAGGTTGGAACAAAGCAGAATTATTGAAAAAAATATTAGAGGGAAGAAAGTAATTTATCCTAAGAGCAATAATGTATCAGAATAAATTAAGGCAACAATAAACTTCAATCCAATTGCTTGAAATTCCCCTTTGCCTTCAAATCTCCTTTCTCTTCTAGATATGATTTGGGTCCATGACTGTACATAATTAATAGTGAAATTTGAATTCCCCAAGCTCCCTTGCATCTAGGCATGGGATCAAGGCTAAGTTCTGATCAGTGGGACAGAAACGGAAATAATGTGCACATCCTCAAGAATCGGTCTTTAAAGAAAATGATTGGCCCATTCTTTTCTCCTTCTTGTCTCCAACAGCGTCATCATCCTTTCCAGATTTCTGCACCTGCCAATCGATAATCTACTTTCTAGCTAGATAATCTACTTTTCTAGCTAGATAATCTACTTTTCTAGCTAAAGCTCCCATGGGGGCTCCCGTTGCTTTCTGACTCCTTCAGTTATCTTCCTTCCCTAGTCCTTTTGGCTCTTGAAATGGTATATCTTACCATCTCAAGAGGATCTGGGTACCTCAGCGTTATTTCCTCATCATAGCTCTGCATTAAAATCTCTTAGTTTGAGCCATCCTTTTCCTGCAGAGGCCCTGACTGACACAAATAATAGCTGTGTCATAAGTTTTTTGGTAAGGTTTAAGTAAGTTACTAAGCATGAAATGAGTGGAATTGTACCTTGTTTATAGTAAACCTTCAATAAATGTTAGTAATTTACCCATGCAAAACATGTAAACAGTAAACAATAGTGCATCCCTCATTAGGATCTTCTGTATACCAATGATGTATTATCTCTGAAGTGTTTTACAGAGTTTCTCACATATAGTAGGCACTCCATGCTATTACTCTTACTGAAAGATTTAATTGATTATATGTACATAGAGTTAGTTTGTGTGAGCTTTAGCAAGATGATAAATTCAAAGGAAAACAGTCAGGAAAAGAAAGTGTGTGTTTCACCAAACAAAATATTGGTTTCTGTAACTAGACTATGAATGGCAATTAAATCAAGTGGACTTGGTTTTGCTCCTGGGTGGGTGCCTGAAAACTCGCTGGTGTGGCAAGCAGAGAAATGACTCACACTCTGCCCACAAAATGGCAGATTCATTTGCATGGGTGACAAGAATGAGGGATGGTACACAAGGGAAAGCACAAAGTGACCAAGTGATCCAAGTGCAGAGAAAGTAGATTATCAAACTAACCTTAAGTATCCGAAGGCAATTGCAAGAGAGGGAAAATTAGAGTTTGAAATAGTATTCCTTGGCAGATAGGGTCAATTTCATAGAAAGTCCGTACTCTCATGATACAAAGGCAGTTGCTGGGTCCCAGTGCAGAACAGCTGACCAAGGAGGTTCACTGAGCAGTGGAAGACAAAACTCCGGCAGGCACCATGCCTTCCTGGATATGATGAGAGAATTGGTTTGGAAAACCCAATCTCCATCAAGGCCCAGAAGCCTGAGAGGTGCCAGCCTGGCAACAGAGAAGGCAAACTAAAAGCCAAGGAGGGAAACCTTAGGATAACATTCAGTCACTCTCAAAAACATGTCAGAGCATAAAAGGATGGTCTCTTCCATGTAGATTTTGAGAGGCTCTGGGCTTCATTTCTTTGAAGGTTAGAAGTATTAAAAACAAAGCCTCATTGGGGCTTTAGTCAGAACCTATTATGGGTTGAATATTGTTCTTCAAAATTTTATATGTTGAAATCCTAACCCCCCAGCACCTCACAATGTAATAAGAATGTGATAAGGTCTTTAGAGAAGTAATTGAGTTGAAATAAAGTCATTAGGGTGGACTCTTATCCAGTGTGACTGGTGTCCTTATAAAAAGGGGCAATTGGAGCCAGACCTGTACACAGAGAGAGCACTATGTGAAGAGGAAGGCAGAGGCCTGCCAGAGCACTGGACCCTACAGTGAGAGTCCTACAGGCCAAGGAATATGAATGACTGACAGCAAATAAGAGGCTTGGAACAAATTCTTCTTCCCAAGGCCCTCAGGAGGAACACAACTCTGCTGACACCCGGATCTCACACTTCTCATCTCCAGAACAGTGAGCAATCCATTTCTGTTCTTTAAGCCATAAAGTCTGTGGTAACTTTTTCTAACAACAAAGTCTGTATATTCAAGAATATTTTAAGTACAAGTGATCAGAACAAAACAAAATCCCTCGTATTATCTAAAACTATTATAACATTAGGTAAATGAAAAGTCCAGGAATGTTTGGGTCCCAGAATCTCACTTCAGGCAGTTAGCGAATGCTGTCAGCATCCGTGCTGGCTCACTCCCCTGGCAGGCTCTGTTGAAATGATAGAGAAGACAGGACCTCACCATCTTGCAGGCTTCAGAGAGCTCCTAATTATTTAACTGAAGAGGTAAATGGATGAGAATATGTGGAAAAATAAACATTTATTTAGTGTGATATTTCTCTCTTTACTATGTTGTCTGCTGTTATAGCAACAAATAGGGATATTTTCATTTGAGAATGAAAATTAAGCATAAGCAATAAAGGAATAACAGGTCAGGCATGGAATATGAATTTTTTGTTTACTTAAGTTATTGTCAGATTCTTAAAAGTGTCTCCCTCATCAAGAGGAAGCTTTTTGGAGTGCCTGGGTGGCTTAGTCAGTTAAGCCTCTGACTTTGGCTCAGGTCATGATCACAGGCTTCGTGGGTTCCAGCCCCACATTGGGCTCTGTGCTGACAGTTCAGTGCCTGGATCTTGCTTTGGATTCTGTGTCTCCCTCTCTCTCTGTCCTTCTCCCACTTGTGCACATGTGCTTGCTCTCTCTCTCTCTCAAAAATAAATAAATAAATAAATAAATAAATAAATAAATAAATAAATAAACAAACAAACTAAAAAAAGAACGAAGGGTTTTATAATGTAAAACCTCTTGTCAGAGGTTAGTTCAGAGGTTAGGAATTCTGCATCCAGCCACTGAGACACTGGAAAAGTAATTTAACATTTTTATCACCTACTGTACTCCTCTGGGGGTAAAAAAAAAAAAGTTTTATGATCTGATATTAAGATGCTAAGATTTCTGTGATTTATGTAGTAGAGGACCCCGAGGGCTTGACGCAACCATATTTTTTATAGATTTTAGGTACAATTTCTTTTTTTTTTCAAATAATTTCTTTACTTAAATTTTATCTTTTTAATATTTTTATTTATTTCTAGGAGAGAGAGAGAGAGAGAGACAGCGTGAGCAGGGGAGGGTCAGAGAGAGGGAGACACAGACTCTGAAATAGGCTCCAGGCTCTGAGCTGGCAGTCAGCAGAGAGCCGACGCGGGGCTTGAACCCACGAACGCGAGCTCAGGACCTAAGAGAAAGTCGGACGCTTAACCGACTAAGCCACCCAGGCGCCCCTCTTTACTTAAATTTTAAATAAAAAATTATTCGTATTTCAAATAGTATCTTGATCATAGAAGTCTTGCATGATCATTGCTGAGTGTGTTTAATTAAGGCAACAGTTATGTAGAGAAAAAGTTAAATTGTTGACCTTACTATAATTCACAGATAACTCCTGTGAATAGTTCCATGTATTCTATCCAAGCTGCTTTTTAAGAACATATCTGTGCAATTTAGGAAGTGGACATAATATCGGCTTATTATTTAACTCTTGTCGTAACATCTGTTTGTATGTTTTTTATTTTAAAGTTGCAGCAGACATGTTTGTAAGGAAGCAGGGAATTAATAATATATACATAAGAAGTATTCACTTGAAAAATGTATTTTGCAACTACTTGAGCAGATTAATTAAATATTCAAGTCACCTTCCTTTAGAGTTGCTTATCTAATATATTACCATAAGAAATTTATTCTTGCAAATTAAATTATTTATTTCCTAATGTCTTAGGGGTAACAAAAGCAACATACCTTATCAGTCACACAAAGAAAACGGGAACAGATCAGGAAACTATACTTATGAAGAAACATGGTAATCTTCAAACAGAAGTGACCACTGGAGAAGCAGAAGTGAAGACACATGCTTTGCACAAATGCAGGCAGATAGAACTGATACACATTTCAAAAGAACCTGATAAAATGAATGGCTGAGGACACTACACAGTAACTTCTTGTGGACACTTCATCCTCTCTTAGGAACAGCCATGGAGCCCTCTTAATGTGACCCTCTATGCATTATGAAAAGAACATAGTGGCAACATAGATTAATTTTTTTTGCCAAGAATATTATGTTCCTGTTTCTATATTTGAAAGCAGAGACTAAATGCTACTTCTTTCAAACGGCACCTACACACACACACCCACACACCCCTCAGGGATTGCTGAAATTCAAAAGACATTTGGAATTTAATGTAAGTTAATTGGGGGAAATGCTATAGGCAATCATAGACTCCCACAAACATCACTTATATGCAAAATTATTCATTGATATGGACAATCTATAATAGCTAATCCCTAGTCTGATTATTTTTCAACATGTAAGAGTTTATATATTCTACTCAGTCACCTCCTGGAATCTTTGCATTGCACTTGTACATCCAAAAGAAAAACGTTCATTGGCCACTCATATTCCTATAATGAAATTAAATTCTGATGACAAAGCAATATATCACTGACACTCTTTCAGTCAAAAGGATCCAGCTGAAACTTCCGTCCGTTCATAATCAAAAAGTAACTGGCACTCCCATAAGAATGTGTATTACCATGAGAGACTCTTGAATGCTGACAACAAACTGAGAGCTGATGGAGGTGGGGGAGGGGGAAGATGGGTGATGGGCATGGAGGAGGGCACTTGTGGGGATGAGCACTGGGTGTTATATGGAAACCAACTTGACAATAAACTATTTAAAAAAAAAGAGAAACACACTAATGTTCCTTCAAGTGAAAAAGAATGGAAATTTAGAGGAAAATAGCAGCTTCTAGGATAGTACTTCCCGAAAGTGGGATTAAAACTTCAGTGAAAGCAATATGTGCATGTGCTCACCTTACAGAAAAGAAAATGTAAAGAGAGAAATTGGCCATTTGGCTTGAGTAAAGCAGGCTAGCATTTGTGTATTAGAACTGGGACATTTCAAGTGTTTTGACATAAGGAAAGACATTTCCCTCTTCACTAAACGACCTGCATCACTTCCAAAATCCATTGTCTGCTCCCAAAGGGTCCCTGAAACAGGCATATGTTTCACTAGCAAAGGGGAGCCACTCAAGTTCTCTTAGGCCATGGAATTAACTCGGTTTCTGAGAAAGTATTGTATTTTCATTAATTCATTACACAAAGACTGGGGAATATGGATTCAAAAGTGAGCAGATAACAGTGGTAAAAGTTCATTTCAACCTAAATTTTAAACAAAAATCAAACATTTTTACTGATACAGAACATGGATAATTAATAGAGTGCTACAAAGCACTTTGCCTTCCCTTTTAATTCCATAGCTCCCAACGCATCCTAGTGTATCAGAAGATACACTATCTAAAATTTAAAGTTTCAAAAGAAATATTATATCTAAGAATCCTCCTGAGATAAAGCAGTGATGTTGACTGAGTAGCCTGTTGACTGAAGAGTTATAAGAAACAGAGGTGAGAAACTTATCTTTAAATTATGTTTTTCATAGTTATTAAAGCATTTTCAGACTGATTACTTCACATCATCCTCACAACTATGCTATGAACTGGTGGGACAGGTGCTACTATTTCAAAACCAAGTGAACTAAGACTATGAGGTTAATGAAATAACCTAGGCCATTTAAAAAATTGTTCGTAATGTTTGTTTATTTTTGAGAAAGAGCAGGAATGAGGGAAAGGCAGAGAGAGAAGAAGACACAGAATCCAAAGCAGGCTCCAGGCTCTGAGCTGTCAGCACAGAACCCAATGCAGGGCTCAAAATCACTAAGTATGAGATCATGACCTGAGCTGATGTTGGATGCTTTAACCAACTGAACCACTCAAGTGAAACTCAGTTCTTATTTTAAAGAATCTAAAAGCAATGCCATAAAATATATTTAGAATATAAGTTGTATAGTTTATATTTTCCATTTTTACTGTTTTTTTAACAGTAATACTGTGACACCAACCAAGACTCAGTACTCTCTTGAATATTTATATTATGTATTTTTATATATATTTATACAAACAGCCAAAAATCCTCCTTCTCTACCTCTCTTAAATGAAATAACTCAGGCTGTATTTATTGTTTTGGTATAAAACCATTTTCTATTAAAACTCAGAAAATATTATTCCTTTGTTTTCCAACATATCACATTACCAGTCACAAAGTCTAGTGCAAATTGATTACTTATACATTTATCAGAGACATGCCATGCTTCTCTGAAATTTTTTACAATCTTTTGTGTTTTCTAATCTTTGCACTCTGACAGTTCAGGTTTTATCAAAACATGGGATTTTCTTCATTTTTCCTACAGGCCCCTGAAGGATCATATAATCTAAAGATATCTGTCTTCAACTGTGAAAAATTTAAGTCAATTATTTCTTAGCAAATATTCCCCTCAATTTTTCTGATATTTTTATTAGCTGGATATTCTGCTTCCTGTATTAATCTTCTGTAACTAAGATTCTGTCCACTTCTTATTAACCTTTGCATTCTGCCATTTCCATCCCTCCCCCCACCCCTCTCTTTTTCTCTCTCAAGCTGTGTGTTTTAATTTCACAGGACTCTTTTCTGCTCCCTAAAGTTTACCTTGTTACCTTTTGAAAGCATTTGACTCTTATTTTATAAATTTGTATGTATATGAGTGAGTTAGAATTTTAAAAATCTCTTCTGATTTCTGAATTACTTGGGTGAACAGTTCTGGTTAACCTTTCTTTTCTATGCTGTTGATTTTCCTCATTTGTCTAATTATACTTGACCATTCATTTATATTTTAAGAACTAAAATTTGGGTTACTCTAAATATCAGATATTTATTTTCTCCACTGTTGTATATGTAAGTCTGTTTCCTTCATCAGGTGCACATCAAAATTAAGAGTTGGGTTGGAGATGCTATAGACTTGGGTGTAGCTTGTCAACCATTATGGTTTGCTTCAGGCCGAAGTGGTCATGATAGTAGTTGGAAAGCCAGAGGTGCCATCATGTCAAGGATTTTAATTAAAGTTTGCAAAAACCACATCTACAGCCCTATTTCTCTTTTAAATATGAGTCAAAATTTCAGTTAACATTACAGACAATTTTACAGAGCTAAACCAATGCCTACGCCCATATTTACATTTCCCATGGCTATAATTCTATAACTTCGGATATTGGTTGGTAAATATCTTAGAAATCAGCAATCCGTTCAGAACTCTCTATGGTTCACTAATTCTCTACAGTTTTGTGCATGATAATTGTACTCTAAAAAAAAAATGAATGGACTTCAGAAAAGTGCCAGTGTTCAAGTAGAGTTTTCTCTATGACACATTGGTTTTATATTGAATTGTGTATTCTTGCATGAAGGTTATTGCAGAAGCCTCAAGCTAGTGACACTAATAACACAGCAGTTCATCTCAAAACCATGATTGTTTCAGTACAATGAGGTAAAACCACAGACTGATATTTGAGGATGATGATGTAGAGAGAGGATGATGTGCAGCCAAGAACAAAACTGAGACCTAAGAGGAGGAAGACCATTGATATATTGGCCAGTTATTGGTACATGAACTTGAAGGAGAAATGTGAAGGAGAATCCCTTCTGTGAAGGAATTCCAAGTGGATATAATTGTCTAATGGACTATGTACACTTGGGGAGGATGTTGTATGACAAGTCATTAGAAGTGAGCTGAAGGAAGGTGAAGGTGGTAGTGAGCCATGCAGAGAAAGGAGAGTGAAATGAGTTGTCTGCAAGCTACCTCCACAGGTGGCTAAATGAAGGTTAACTGGGAAAGTGCAGTTTTGGTAACCTCTTTCGTCAAGCCTAAGATAGATTCGAATAATTTTTTCCCCAAAATACTGGCATGAGGATTTCCATTACTGACATAACCCTCTTCAGGGGAGGCTATGTCAACATAGGACATGGTTGGGAGTACTATGGGGGGAAAGGGACAAGAGACGCAACAGGCTTTTGCACGTGTGTAATAGCTACATGATACTAGTTGCTGTGTGGAGGTGAATTAAAGAAATTTGTGAATAAAACAAATGTCTGTCATAATAAAAGAACTGTCTCAAAATAGTATTTCAAAAAGAGAGGATGTGAAGCTCATCCTTCATGAGATTTCTGAGCCATGAGTGTGCAAAAAGCTGGGGTTTTAACTTTAGCTCTGTTTTGTGAAACAGAAAGTTTACCCAATTCATAGCACAGAGCAAACATGCTCAAGTAACTGCAAAATGGTAAGTAAATTAAAAGGACAGCGTGAAAAAATCTTATTCAGAAGTGAAACCACAAGATAGGCTTTCATCATGAATCAAGACAACAGTCTTCACAGTCCAATTGGTCCAGTAATGGCCAGAGCACATGATCACCAGAGACTGAGCATGGAGTCCCAGCCACCCTTTCTGAATAGCAATCACAGGACCCAGATGCCAGCCTTTGAAAGACCTTTTGCTAGCAGCAGGATCTGACTCACTGGAAGGCTTTTCAAATAGTTTCCCTGGAAGCTTTGAAGTTGCTTCTAAGTCAGTTATGTGATTAGACTCTTCAGGGAGCCTGGGTTTGCTTATCTTCCTCTATGCCATATCTTTGGACAATGCAGCTTCTCACAAAGGCAGGTAACTGTGTGGTTCCCATCAGTTTGGGTTGCCAGTTTTCTGAGAGTGAATATCTGGTTTGTTAAACTAAAATAAATAATTACAGTCACTTTCCAGAATGTACTTGCCTAAACAAAACTCCTCAGTGGTCGGAGAAAGCAGGTTTATTATATTTTGATTCTGGGTGCCTGGTTTTTCTTCCTCCCTGGTCCCCATTTCTGATGTACAGTCTTCTCTTTATCATAGGTAACCACTTCCTCTGGGATCCTTCAAGAAGTAGGTTTGTGTTACGATGGAATTAGGAAAGAAACAGAAATTCAGAAGAGAAGAAGATTAAGAATGGTCATTGGAAATGTCTTTCTAGTTTATATCATCAAGGGTGTGTCATGAATGCATAGAACTTGAAGAGAGATATGGTATTTTAAAAAAAGTTAAATCGCATAAGATAAGAGAATCACCAAGAAATAACCTTTCTCAGTAAGTATGTCAACTGGTAAAATAAGACTCTTATGGGCTGTCTTTCCCTTCCCACTTATCCCTGTACATGGGAAATAAACAGTTATCTTTAGCCAGGCACTGCTGCCTTCTATGCATCACACACAATCTCACCTCCTTTCTATTTGTTAGAAATTGACATGACAAAATTTGATTTGTGCTATAGTAACTTACAAGGGAGATGCCAGAGCACTCTGGAAAAGAAGGTCCAACAGTTTGCCAAAGAAACAAGATCACATTGGCCTCTGGAAATTTGACACCACATGTAGTTTCCTAGCCTCTTCTTGTCATGTTTCCCTAGTCCATGTTATATAATCCAGATAGTTTTCTTCCTCATAGTTGTTTTGTGTGAATATACATATGTTATTCTAGTTCTGTTCAGTGAAAATATGACACATCTCATTTTAAAGAACCTAAAAGCAATGCCATAAAATATATTTGGAATACAGGCCGTATAGTTTATATTTTTATTGTTACAAATTCAAAATAATATACCCAGGATGAATATGATAAAACGCCTACTTAAAGTTTCATGTTGATAATATAATTAATTCATCATTGCTTTTATTAGTAAAAATGTTCTCCCCTTCATCTGAAGAGTCTTTCTACATTTTAATGACAGTGCATATCCTATTTATCAAAGTATAACTCGCTGTGAAGTTAGAAATGAAATAATAATCCCGCATCATTCATCTCTCTTCAGCTCTCTCTACTTTGGCACTTGTGCCTTTGAGTTTGTGTGTGTGTGTGTGTGTTTCCTGTATATTTCACTTTTTGTTCTCATCTGCGAGAGAGTCTACCTAGTTAGAGGTTGTTCTCCCTGGGACTAAGAGTGGAAGCAAGGATGTTCGACCTCAAGATGCTTCTTCCTTAGCCAAGGGTACTGAGAAAATTATAAATGAGACAAGATTTGATCTTCAGCCAAGGGAGATGGTGCTTGGTGACCTTAACCGTCAAGCCATCCACTGATAGATAGAATTTTCAGCCAGGTCAGCTTGAGAGAAAGGTAAACAGAATTTTTTTTCCTATTTTTCTACCCAGCCCCCTTTATTATTTTTGCTGGCATTGTAAAAAAAAACAAAATAGGACAAGAATGTAAATAATAGGTATTTTATTCAACAACTCTACTTTTTGACTCCCGGAGTAAAGCTTTTAGCTCTGTAATTGGACAAAAAAGGAATATTTAGTGTATAAAATATACAGTAAGTTGAGCTTGTGTCTTTTAGAAAACCTTAGTATATCATTAGCTAGAGAGAAGATTAGGCAGTTGTCCTCTTTGACAAAGAGCAAGGGTCAGACACTGACCCAACATTTCAACATGGTATACTCTGGATTGATATTCAGAGACCTAAATATTGAAATATAAGATAGTACAATAACAGCAGAAATTATATACTTTGGAAACGTGGGGGAATAATTGCCTTTCATTCTCAAAAGCAAAATTCCATCTCATTTGGGTGGCAGCAACTTCAACAACAAATGTGCGAATAAAATCATGCTCATTTTCTTCCATTTCCACCCGTCCAATATGCTTTTACCACTTTTCATTATAGAACTTCTTTACTTTTAAGTATAGTTACAGCTCCAAGCTGCTCAATTGTGTCCAGACCTTGATAAATAAGTAAAAAACTCAAATTACCTTTGGTATGAATATCAAAAATTTATACATTGCTTTGCTTTTCTCATCTTTCACAAACACTGTGTCATCTGAACCTCATGTAGAGTACCTGGGGGGGAAGATTATTAACCAAGTCTTACAAATGTGGCAATACGGTTCAGAGAGATTAGGTGACTTTCTAATGGTAGTGTTACTGCCAGCATCTGATGCTTTGTAGATCTAATGCCTGAGAGCTCTAAGCAGTGTGTTCCAGTATTTTGATCTCCACAGATTTTAGGCTGCCTGGCAGAGTTTAGGTGCCACTAATCACCTAACTAGTCACTGCCAGCTGTGAGGAGACTCATTTTTTACAACAGAGGAAGGTACACATATTGTCACTTTTAATATGCCCCATGCTAAGAGTATAGTAGGAATGCCTTGCAACAAGCCATCAGTGTTTCCAAGAAACATTTAATTATATAGTTTAAATATTCTTCTAACTACATTCTAAGACTGAATTGATAAATCTGGGCTCACCTAAAGTAAATTTCCTTTTTCAGACCACGTCCCAATCCCTGACCAGTTATCTCTTAATATTTTTTAAGAATAGAACAGAGAAAAAAAAATACCTGTATGTATTTGTCAGAGAAAGAGAGAGAGAGAGAGATTGAAACCTAGAGATGTAGATAAAGATGTAAACTGTTCTGATGCTCAAAACCTGATGTGTCCAATTAGCCGTTTCCTCCTTAAGCTGAAGTTCAACATCTCTCTGGAAGCTGTGTTAATAATTGAGGTTCATTCCCACTCAACAAAGGTAATAACAAAAAACTACTTTTGAATATTGTTTTGTCATTCACAATTTACCAGGTGCTTTTCCATGTGTTTTTTTTTTTTTTCTTTTGAGTTCTCACAACAATTTTGTGAATTAGCTATTACTATACTGGAGATTCACATGAGGAAGTGTTTGTGAGATACAACTCTTTCTCCAATTACTTTAAGTTCAGATCTCAGCCTAGAAATTCCTAGAAGTTCTGAGAAGTGATCCTGACTCACTGTGTCATTTCTTTCAAGCTGATTATTCTGCTACTATTTATCATTTGGTTGCCCTTGTAAGTAACCATGAAATTCTTGAGATATCTTTTATCTTCTCTTTCTTTAACTTAGGTACCCTGAGACTAAATGAGTCATCCTGGTCTCCCTAGATAGGGTCATTAGCTGCCCATCTTTCCAAACCTTCAGGGTCCACATACCCACCTAAGATAAATTATTTTAAAGTAGAAAAACAAATAAACAAGCCCCCCCACAGTTTCCAGTGTAAAGATAGCTTACTATCACCAAACCATTAAGAAACATAATTTCTACCAAGGGAAGAAGAAGCTCATTTCATTACAGAAAGTCTTCATAATTGGTGTCTCTCTACCCGCAGTGATTTACTGGTAGCTGCCCTTAATGGTAGAGGCTAATAAGCTCACAGCCACATAGCGTCGGGTGGAAACTGTGAAACCAGAAAAATCACATTACCAGAACAGCTTCAGAATCCCAGACTGCTTTATCTACTGCCACTGCCAGAACATTCTGACTTAAAGCAAAAATAGTACCGTCATTTGCTCCACAGCCCCAGAGTCACACCCAATCCCCATTCTCACATAAATATTTCATATTAGAGAAACCCCTTCAGAGTGCCAGAGCTCACACAAGCTTCCTTCAAAATGACAGATGACCCTCTGCCCCACAGAGACAGATTTCACTGAGTGCCTCGGCGTAAGTTTTGGACAGAGCGGTTTGTGATGAATTTCAGTAACAACAGTTATTCTGCTGCTCACAAGCCTAATAGCCAGACAGCAGTGAGGAGCCTTGACATCAAATTCCTAGCCTTAGGTTCAGCAGTCTGGACAGCAATCTAGTTGAATGTCTGGTAGACATCTTCCCCGCCTTGGTGCTTGATAGCTGGCAGATCATTAACTTCACAACTGCCAGACTGACGAACAAGTGAAATGATCACCTGAAGAGTGCCTGAGATTTGGGAGAGCATGGTTTTAATGCTAGATGGGGGCTTGTAGGAGCAAATATTGTAACTGACCATTATACTAACCACGTTAGTGATGACTAAAAACATCAACAGCCTTAAGACACTTCTGTAACCAAACTGTCATTATTCCTGGACAAAAATCAAGAGTCTTTGATGTCCATAAATCTGTACATTTCTTTAGCACTCTCAGACTCAGCTTTAGATATGTTACCACTCAGTATTGCACCAGACCCCAGTAGTGGGAAGAGGAGACAATGAATCGGTGTTTATAAAGCCTTTTCCTGTTTTATTCAATCATCCATCTGCTCATTCTTTTATTCATTTCATCATCAGCATTTACTCAATATCTACTATACATCAGTCAGTGTTTCAAGCACTGGGTATCGAGGGGTAAAAAAGATAAAACCAAGTTCCAGTAGTAGTCATGAATTGTGAACCCTACAGGCTAGTGGAGTCATAGTGAATCTATGTGTATGTGTTTGTGTGTGAACATAAATGAGTGCTGGAAAATGATACTAGTAGATATCAATGGGCCCGATAATGTAAGACTTTATATGCCATAGAAGAGAAATCTTCGTGCTTTTCTAAGTTTGGAAGCTAATAAAGGGATTTGAGCAGAAGTATAACAAAAGATTGACTTTGCAAAAATATCCCTTTGGTCACACTGTGGAGAATGTAAAAGTATAGAGGCACAAAGATAAGCTGAGAGTCCAAGACAGCAGCACCTGAGAAAGCTGAGGGAACTTAGGACTTGAGTGAGAGTGGTGGAGGTGACCCAAAAGTTGATCAATTTTGAACCAATTTTGAAATTAGACCTGAGAGGAATGAATAGGGGGTTTGACAAAAAAAAATCATGAAAGGCTCCTAAATTGTTGGTCAAAACTACTAGATGGTCGGTGCCATTTACTGAGATTAGGAGAAGTGGGAGGAGCAGCCACCAAGAATTCTGTGTTAGATTCAGAATTATGGGCTTTTAGTTCTCTGGTGGAAGGATCACACTGGCAGTTGGAACAGGAGTCAGAGAGGTTGGAAATGATTTTAAAATTGCAGAGTGATTTATCTGCCACATAAGTGATGTTGAAAGGCAAGGAATTAGGTAAGACCACTTATGAAGTGAAGTAGGCAGAGGAGAGAAGTCAGAGGATTGAACTTTGGAACACTCCAATTGTCAGAAGGAGTGAAGATGATGACACAGCATAGAAGACTACAACACGAATGAAGGAAAAACACCAGGATAGGTGTTTCTTGTTCATGTTCTTATTGGCCACAGGAATCACTGTGGGAAGAGCATGGTTGTGTTACCTAAAGAATGAAGTTACCGTAGTTCATCTAGTCTAAGATGTGATTTATCTTGCATATATTACATCTCCGAAATCGGAATGTATCTTACAATTGATGGCAGTTCAGTACTGTCACAGTTTAATTGGCAGACCTTATCTTTATATTGGTAAATAGAAGAATGCATCTTGCAATTGATGCTGTTTTAGATTTAATGAAATTTATTATGATGACTATATAGGAAGCACACACATGGATAAATTAATATAATTCCCTCTCTCTCTCTGTTACACACACACACACACACACACACACACCAACTACATTAAATATTTGAACTCTCTTGAGAATGCCTAAGGATCTCATAATGGAAATTTTATTTTCTTAACATAAAATAATAGGAAATGAATAAATCACTATATGTAACGTTTGAGATGGAGGATATTGTAAAGTCACAAGGTACATTATCTGTATGTTTCTTATTACATTCAAATTTTATAATTTGATAGTGAATATATTATGCTGAGTTTACATTCCATGACAATACACTCCTCTAACCACCAAGCAAATAAATTCAAAATGTTCTTAGAAATTTTACAAGTGACAAATATATAAATTGATAGAAAGCAATTGAATATTTTCAATTTGCTATAAATAAAGGAAAATCATCGCCATGAAAGAATACTAGCAACTTTTTGTCATGGTAATCTACCACAGGATATTTCCTTAAAACTTTTAAAAATTGTTTTTATAATCAAAATTGACACCAAAAATTATTTCAAATTATACAGCCATACAAAGTTCTTATGTAACCTGAAGTAGCAAACAACTCATTATTTAACCAAAGAGTAGTGAGTTGTACAGTGCATATAGTCACTGTACAGTAGCTATACAGGAATTATTTTTGTATAATAGCAAGCCAGTGTTAAATATTGAAAATAATATTGAGGTTAAATACTGAAAAAATCAGCAGCAAGTATGCTAGGTGTATGGATATGAAGCTTACCAATGTATGCAATCTGTCACTGTTATTGAAAACTTTTAAATGTTGGCAATGAATTGAATATTGCTTGATTGGGGCTGTTTCATAATTTTTATATAGTTTATTTTCATCACCTTATTAGGTTGTTATTCTGTTTTAAAGCTGAAGATGAACTATCATCCCCACTTACCATTTTGTAAACAAGTATCCATGTCAGTGTCACTAAGTTGTTCAGCTGCAGTAATGAGTCAAAGATCAATTAAGCACAAAGCCCATAATGGATCAAGGCACAAAGATTTTTTTCCCCAATCCATTTGAATTTAGAAAAAGACAGCCGTTTTAATCTGTCTTCTGAAATGCAAGGTCAGCAGACTGGGGGATATCAGCTGTCACTCTTTGGACATCTTCAATCAATCAACCTTGATTGGCCATGCAGTTGGACTTTAGAGTTAGGAAAATGATGTTTCTCGCCTTTTCTACTAATGCTTGAGATGAAAGTAAAATCCATCTTGATTTTAAGTTTTAAACAAATGATGAAGTCAAGTTTTCATGTATTATTCAAGCCTTGTCTGTAAGACGCATAAACTCATGAAGTTAAAATATATTTCAATGAATAACCAGGTTGCCTTATTTTCCTTTGAAAATGGAATTAAATTTAAAAAAAAACTGTAATGCGCATATAACTTAAAAATATGTATCTCATGGAATCCTTTAGTTTTTACCCAAACATCATATTTATATCTAAAGGGAAAATGAATTCTTGCTAATGAGATGAAATAGAAAAATAGCTTGCAGTTCATGTTTCCCCAGTGATCATGAAAGTGATTTGCATTTCAGAGACTGGAATATACATTTTTATTAAAAGACCTATAGGTTCAAATGAGACCCAGACAATCTATCTTCAAAGTCAAAGCTCAGCATAACAATGAAAATACAACCATCCAGAACACTTGGAGTCATGCTTATACAGTATCCAACAATTGGAAATTGGCCCGTTTGCTGAGGTTGGAGTGTGGAGATTTCTAAGAGGATTTTTGTTTGATTTAGTGATGTTTTTCTTGCATGCCCAGATTTATTCTCTGAAAAAGGTTATGCAATTTAGCACTGAGCATTACAGCATCATCTCCCGCTCACCACCACTTCTCATCCCTGATTTTTCCATGAGCATGGCCTTGGTCTTGGCCTCTTTATAGCTCATGTTAACATAACCCAACATATTCTCTCTGACTGTGTTGATATTCTTTTGCTTGAAACATCTGGTTACATTCCTCAGCTCTCTACATACCCTTGTGAAGACTTGTTTTCAGCATATTCCCCAGCAGTGCAATGCATAGTCTTTTGGAGTACAAAATTTTGAAAAATTTGGTGTTTCATATTACTCAAAACCAAACAAATATTCTTTCTGCTTTCAGATTTTGTTTCTGCCAAAAGGTGGGATCTATTATGTGTCCACACATGTTGACCATTTATGTCTAAGTCTTGTTAGAGGTGTCATAATTATATTAGCCTGCTTGCTAGAGATGGCATTGCCTATGCCTTTTTTATGAGTAATTCCTAAAACACATAGCTGTGGTTTGTATGTCTTCAAAAATTCATCCAGATGTTTCTTCCTGGGTCCTATATGGCAGATTCAGATTCAGATTTTGCCTGTGAATAGGTTTCTAAAGTTATATACCATGAGAACCTGGGGAGGCCTCTAGAGTCCTTATTCCCTAAGATGTCTATGGGAAAGCACACCCCTTTTTTAATTTATTTTTAAATTGTTATTTAAATCCAAGTTAATTAACATATTGTGTAATAATGATTTCAGGAGTAGAATTTATTGACCCACCACTTACATACAACACTCAGTGCTCATCCCAAGTGCCTTCCCTAATGCCCATCGCCCATTTTGCTCATCCCCACAGCCAATATCCCTCGAACAATCCTCAGTTTCTTCTCTCTGTTGCCTTCCTCTCTGTTTTTAACTTACTTTTCCTTCCCTTCCCCTATGTTCCTCCATTTGGTTTCTTAAATTACTCATAAAATTGAAATCATATATTTATGTTTGTCTGATTTATTTCACTTAGCATAATACAGTCTAGTTCCATCCACCTTGTTGCAAATGGCAAGATTTCATTCTTTTTGATCACTGAGTAATATTCCAGTGTGTGTGTGTGTGTGTGTATAACACACATCTTCTTTATCCATTTGTCAGTTGATAGACATTTGTACTTTTTCCATACTTTGGCTATTGTCAATAGTGATGCTATAAATATTGGGGTACATGTACCCATTTGAATCAGCATTTTCGTATCCTTTGGATAAATACCTAGTAGTACAATTGCTGGGTCATAAGTTAGTTCTATTTTTAATTTCTTGAGGAACATCCATACTATTTTCCAGAGTTGCTGCACCAGTTTGCATTCCCACCAGCAGTGCAAGAGGGTTTCCCTTTTTCCACATCCTTGCCAACATCTGTTGTTGCCTGAGTTGTTAATTTTAGCCATTCTGACAGGTGTGAGGTGACTTCTCATTGTGGTGTGCACCTCTCTTTCCTGACATTGCACACAAAATTAATAAGCCTAAGTGGCAAGATGATGACAAGGTCCCAAATAAGTCAGAACAAGTTCTGCAATGTCTGGAAAAATATGGAAGGTATTCTATGTTCATATTTTTACCAGGTTATCTTCACAGAAAAAAAACCTATATTTGGCTGTAATGTTAAGAAGGATTGAGCAGTCAGAGTATGGTCAGTACTAAAAAAGATGAATGGAAAGCACCCTGGTATTAGTATCCATGTAGGGTCTAAACCACACCATTGTCATTCTGGAGTAAAACATAAAGCAATCAGGAGATCCAACTGATGATAACACCTCAAAATTAGTAACACTGGGAAGTAGAGTCAGATCAATTAAGCATAAATTGGCAAGAGTAGCTACAGAGGTTGAGGAAATTCAGGACAAAGATAGGATAGTCACAAGCTAAGAGGAAGCTCTGACTCCAATGACCTGGTAGGTACTCTTCACTCTACCTGATTATAACTTATGAGTTACTTCTCAGAAATTCCAGGTCCCTTAGGATCTAATAGCCTCTGGACCCATAAACTATGACTGTCTCACAGAGAAGATCAAACACAATGAGAGCTGAAGTTTCACTATAAAAAAATGTCCCTCCTTCAGTTTGGTAGCTACTGATTTTAACGATTAAATTATTACACATATTAAAACTTCCACTGAATTTGGCAAGCTAAAACATGGACTTGGATATGTATGCCTCTGCAATGGAACTTCCATATTGTTACGAAAGTGGGAGTGGAAATGCAAGTGCACTACTGAGGTGAAATGCAGAGAGAAATCGAATATGTAGAGGAATACAGAGAGAAATAGAGAACATAGAAATAGAAGAAATGTATAGTCCTTTCTGAGAGCTTATGATATGGTGTGGGAGGGAAAGAGAAAAAAAAAAGAGAAAACTGCTAACACAATTATCATGTCATTTAATGTCACCATTTCTAGAGGGATATATACAAAAGGCACACTTTGTAGGTAGAGTGAAACATTGCTCTCAATAACATCAGAGAAATCATGTGTTTACAAGAGTAATACATGGCAAAATGGGCCAAATGTCATGTAAGATGTATCTTTGGATACTTATAGGAGGAATAAACCACACTGCATTAGAGAATCATGGACACTAGTTTAGGAAGCCTGGGAAAAATGGAAAGAACAGCAAACAAGGTGAATAGCATGAGGTACAAAGAGGTAGGAAGGCTAGATAATAGATACTGCAGGATTTATTTATAGATGATAGTAGTCTAACTTGACTGGAGCACATAACGTGTTGATTAAAAGAAGGGGCTACAGACAAAATTAAAAAGTAGGGGAAATTAATATTTATTGTGAACCTGTGAGAGTTTGGCTATGCTATATAAAACTTTACATATATATATATCTTCACAACATACTATCAAGATAGGTGTTATCATCATCCAATTCAGAAATAAGGAAATTCAGATCCAGAACAACTATAACTTGATTTAGACCAAACAGAAAATAATGGGAAAACCTGAATTTGAACACATGATATTGGACTCATTCCACTACAATATGCTGCATCTTAAAACAGTCTGATGAGACCAAAACTATTTTTCTTAAACCATAGCCTGGGAGCACAGGTTGATGCATGAACTGCATAAATTCATTGCACGAATTGCCTTTAGTAGTAATTTAAGTATCCACTCCATTTTTTTCTCACGATTCCACCTCATCCATCACATGTTGTGGCTTCTGATAAGAAGTAGAGGTCAAAAATACTTGTCTTTTTCTTTTCTGGAGTTGGAGTTAAATTCTCTTCAAAAGCTTGAAGTAGGGTGAGGGAGAGGTAGTCCCACATTTTGCACTGTTTTGTTGAAATCGTTGGTAGGCATGACATTAATTATTCATACATTCATAATACTAATTAGGACACTAATCATATATTAATTCATTAGAATCAGTTAACAGTATTAACAGCATTATATTATTGACAGGAAAACAGCAACACTAAATGGGTTTGTGCTCTTTCTCTGCTTTATCTTTTAAAAATACACCAAATTTCTTTGTTTTCTGAAAACTTGTTTGGGGTCCTTAATCATAAGGATTAAATAAATGGTATAGGAGAAAATGGGTAGGCCGATATCTGATATATTTAGATTATTAAATGTATATTAATTCATTTATTCATTCATGCACATAATTTAATTACATTTTATTAATTGAAATAAATCAACTGTGGGGAGTTAGTTTAGATATCAAACTATTGCCCATAGCACTCAATGCATGAATTCATCCCCTCCCAAAATGTAAATCCATTTTCAGGGAATCCCTTATAATGTAAAGTGCAAGAAGGTAGAATCATTTCTTTGTAATTCACCTTGTAAGAAAAATGCCATAAGTAGACCCTGCATATTCTTGACAAGGATAACTAATCTCCATTTTGCCTTCTATTCCACAAATATCCTCAATTACCTCCATTTTTCCCCATTACTTATACTTTCCATCCTTTTGAGCATTTTTTAATGTTTTTTATTTATTTATTTTTAATGTTTTATTTATTTCTAGGAGAGAGAGAGAGAGAGAGACAGCGTGAGCAGGGGAGGGTCAGAGAGAGAGGGAGTCACAGACCGAAACAGTCTCCAGGCTCTGAGCTGGCAGTCAGCCCAGAGCCCGACGCGGGGCTCGAACCCACGAACCGCGAGATCACGACCTGAGCGAAAGTCGGATGCTCAACCGACTAAGCCACACACAGCCGCCCCAATGATTTTTATTTATTTTTGAGAGAGTGAGAGAGNCCTCATCCTTTTGAGCATTTTGACTACTACTGACCACCATGGAAACCATTGCTGTGTTTAAAGATCAACGAGAATATTGAGGACAAAGAAACTGTAAAATGATAAAATAATTCTCAGATGAAGTTTCGATAATTAAAAAGATAGTTTAAGTAGAAATCTGCTTTCTTAGGTTGGGTTTTCTAAAAACAAAAACTGAGTACTATATGTTGTGTCCATGTTTTACTAAGGAGAAACCCTTAAGGGACTGAGGGAAAAAGCTCTGGGTGGGGCAAGACACCTGGTGAAAATACAGAGTCAGCTGCCACAAGTTGTTCTCATGAGGGGCTCTGGAGCCTGGATCGCAGCACAGAATTATCCTGAGCTGAGGCAAGGTAGCTGGACTTTTACACCCCCTATCAGTCATTCTTTGACTCTGGAGGGTATAATCCCCATTGGAGGTGACTCCTGTCAGTTTAGAGCAGTTGTTCTCAATGTACAGTCCCCAGACCAGCACATCAGCTTCACCAGGGAACTCGTTAGAAATGATAGTTCCTTGGACCTCAGCCCAGACCTGCTGAATCAAAAACTCTGGGGGTGGGGCTGAGTGATCTGTAGTTTTAACAAGCTCCTCAGGTGATTCTGATACACAGTAAAAAGTCTGAGCACCACTGGCTGAAAGCACATCTCCAGAGGAGGAAGCTGTGAGCCCTTAGCAGCTGATCTCACGTAGTGTTGATTCAAAAGCCCTGCAAAGGGAATCAGGGTGGTCTGCCAACAACACCCTCTATGCGTGTCTTACGCTTCAGTTGAATGACAGTAAGTCATCCCTCTTGTATTTACCGTGTTTGTAGCTTTTGTAAATGCGCTCATTTAATACCTGCCCTGCATGCATATGATAGACCTGCCTCATTCTGGAAAACTGGATAATACACTGAAATCACTCTGCCTTGTCCTCCCGCCTCCCCCCACTCCCTCCGTCAAATATTTTTCAAACACAGACCAACCAAACCAGAGTCCATATGCCCAACTAGTAGGGCTCTTGGACTCCAGGCCATTACATGCCTGCCCTAATGAACCCCAAGGCCCAGTACCAGACAACCAGGGTCCCGGGGTCCAGTGAAAATATTCAAACTAGTTAATACTAAATCAGCTTTCCCTGCCTCACCTGTCCTTATCCGAGAAAACCACAATAAAGATCCTTGCCCACAGCTCCTCTCCCTACCTCGGCCCCCCCGGCAGACCTCGCCCCTCCTCTGTGTGGCTTCCTGTGGCTTGCTGCACCTCCTCATCTTGGCAACTGTGAGTACTATTTTATTATTATTTTCAATGGCAATTGTTTTCCTGATCTGTTGGCCTGACTATCCCTAATACTTTTTTTTTTTAGCATGCTTTATTTTAAAACACCTCTTTATCACCATCCACTCCGTAGGGAGGGCACAAAAGACGGAGAAAGTAGATTAAAGAGTCATGCCGCAGAGGGTGTGAGGCCAACTGGCAGTTCACCTCCACTGATTTGAATTAAAATTTCAATCTGGGGTGATTCAGGGGGAAAAGATTTCAAACAGGTGCCGTATAAAATTTTACTTCACATAATTCTTATCATGTGACTCCCCTTTCCTTTTAAACAAACAGAATCAAAGTTCACTCCAGAGATAGGGCAAATATGTGTTTTCCACTTGAGGTTTTGCTGAGAAAAGAAATTTAACTTGCCTTCTGTGCCAGAATTTAAATAGCCTTTTGGGGGAGGCGCTGGGGAACATCACGCTTTGGTTGCAAACATCCCTTTCATGCTTACATGCAAAACGCTTTTAATGTTTATTGCAAATTTGAGGTATGTTTATTTTTGGTCAGCACAGAATAACAAATGACTCACTGTTTGTTTTCGCAGTGAGAATGTATATGCCAAGGCCGAAACTTAGGGTGATAAATAATCAGAAACATTAAACAAAACTACTGAATGTAAATAGAATGTAATTACATAACATAGCAATTTTTCTGCAATACTTAATGTGACATGTATTCTTTGGCATGGATTTGTGTTGAGTGCTATCAGGAATTGTTCAGTCAGAAGCAGTACTTTATTATGTGTTGATTCTCGTTCATGAATGTATGTGTCAATTTAGAGTGAAGATATTTTATTTATCAAGGACTTAAATTCAAAAGTGTGAACACAATCCCAGCTCTGGTGACCTTGCCTTTCAGGTATTCTCTGGTGTGCCAAACTGTGAAAATTGCAAGAGATACATTCATCTTCATCATGTGTGTTTGATAGCAGTTATTGAATTTCTAAAATTAAATAATTTGCAGGCTCTTCTAGAGTCCAAAAATTTCTGCCAGATTTTCTATCTTATGAGTGATTTATTTGTAGGTCCAAAGCACCAGAGGTTGTAAATCTGTGGCCAAAAAGATTCTTACTTTGTATATAGATTACAAGGTTTATCTCCCCTGAGGCGCAGCTAACTCGTTGCCCAGATGCCAAACTCAAAGACGTATGACACAGACAACAGGTTTTATAATTTCCAATGGTCAAAGCTGGGCTGGCTGTTGGTGTCTTTTACCTTTGGGAGATATTCCATGAGACACAGAGTTTTCAGTTACTTGAGGATTATGAGTCATTACCTGAATAATTCAAAACTCCATTCCACTTTTGATTTTAGCAGGACATTAGAAGGAACAGTGTTTGTTTACAAGGCCATTATCTTAGCTTTTAACCTGAGGGAATGTGTGAGGAGTTTGCCACTACCAGCCAAGCCTATCTCCCACTATGATGATAGAAAAGAAGGTGATGTTCCAATTTAAGTAGATTTTTTTAATAAGATTTAGTTGATACTTAAAAGAGAGAGGATTAAAAAATAAAATTCAAAACCCACTGCACTTTAAATGTACTATTCTCCCCAGCTTGTAAACTTCTTAAGCACAGAAAATTGCTTTCTGTATTAACACCGCCTGATTTATTGTTGTGTCACTGTCCTGACACCTTCAACTAAACAAGTTAGTTGTGGCAAACCCAGGATAATGTAATTACAATACTGATAATGCTAGTTTTCCTTTCATAAATGTTTACAGGAATCAGATGGTGCTTTGAATGTATATTATATTAATTCTTAGAATGACCCTGTTAGGTTCCTTTTCCAGATGAACCTGAGTCAAACTCCTAATCCTTATGTACAATTTTGGAATCCAGCAGACTGGGTTTAAATCCAGGCTTTGACACTGACAAAGTAGGTGACCATGGGTGCATTACTTGACCTCTGACACGCATTGTTTGACTTTTAAGTAGTTACCTGTTTAAAGGGCTCTTAGGGAAAAGACTGTTTATAATGTGGTTAATACCTCTTACGTGGATCATTAGCTTCACTTCTACAATGCCCCTGAATATATTTCCTCCTATCCATAACCGCAGCTGCTTTATGAGTACATATCCTCCTCTATTTCACCTAGACAAAGCCCATTCTCTTCCCCTGACACCGGTGGTATTCCGGCACAGACTGCCCTGGCTCATGAGAACACAATTGTTCAATAGTCAGGAAGATCTGAAATCTGGTCCTTAAACATTTGGCGGCTTGAAATAAGCCACAGTGGGAGTGTTGACATCAGGGAAATCTGTAAGCCCCACAAAGTGAGGGCTTTCTCCCATTCATTTCCTGCTAAAGATATCCAGCACATAAACCTTCACACTGCTAGTAGAGGAATATTCAGACACCTGTATACCATCACTTTTGATCTAATTCTATTCACTTTGCAGTGTCTGGCATCCAGACTAATCAGGATTACTTCTGATTTTCATACATTGAATGTGGTCGGTCTACCAGCCATCCCAACATGATCTCACTCTTTGGTTCACCAACATGTTGACACTATGTTACAGCAACTCTTGGCCCCTTTTCCCCCCAAACGTCATGATCTCTATGTTCGTTCTGTGCCCCTCTGGTAGAGGTTGAGCCCCTTCCTAAGGAATGTGGTGGAGGCCTCCTCAGAACAAAGGACAGCAACAAGGCCCAATCAACTCTTATATACATATGCATAACCTGACACATCTCTGTAACTTGGACTGTGTCCAATTAGACTATATGTGTCACCATATATGAAAGACAAAGAAGTGGAAATTACATAAAAGGCTACACCTTACTGTGCTAGGGGCTTAGCATTTTGGGGTCTTAGCCTGCTGAGCCTCTGCTGGCAAAAATAAAGCTCCTTCCTGGAAAGAAAGGCTTCAGTGTCCCATCCCTCTGTGCAAGAATCCTGCTACACCTCTGTGTTGTCATTCATGCTGTATTGTCTTCTTAGAATTCCTTTCATCTGAAAATGCTTTTTTCCATAATTCTTTCATAGTTCAGCTTTGTAATCTGAATTTCCTACTGCAGAGAGTAGGGGTGAGAGGGAGACCCTGTCTTCCCTACTTTTTATAGCAAGTTTGTAAATGTTTGAATACTGTACTGATCACACTCATTTATATTTGCTTAACTATTTACCTGAGTAGATCCAAAATCTGAGGTTATGGCTTATCACCTAGAATATAGGAGGTGCTTATCGAAGAAAAATTGCAAGAAGGGATTAAACAGGCAAGGAAGACTTTCCTCAAGGCTGTTGTAGTAGAGAGAAAACTCAACTCCCCTGCAACAAAAGGCAAGAGTGTTGTTAAGCACTGGAGTGATCTAGTAGAAGAGTACTGGAGGATATTGGAGGAGTGGGGGATGGTCATGTGGTTATTGCCATCTGTGTTGACTAATCCACAGTTATCAAAGTTGGGTCTCCACCCTCCCACAAACCCTGGCATATAGGGGCTCTGTCTTTTGTGGTGATTATATGTTTCCAAGAATGTCCAGATCTTTTCTTCCCCAGTTTTACTGAGATATAATTGACACATAGCACTGTGTAAGTTTATAACAAAATTATTTGATCCATATATTGTGAAATTGTTACAAATGTAATTAACATTCATCACCTCATATAATTTTAATTTTTTCCTTGTGATAAGAACATTTAAATCTGTCAGCAACTTGGAAATAGTTTGTTAACCATAGTCATCATGTTATACATTACATTCCTGGAAACAGTGTGCCTGTTTGTGTAATTTTGCTTGAAATGCCTCCCAGTGTGTGTGCCGGCACAGAGAAGATGAGAAGTTGGCTTCCTCGTGCATTGGCATGTAGTTAGGAAAGACGGATGGAAGGAAAACAGAAAGCAAGCATTGCAGATGGTAGCAAGAGAGTTGTTGATGTGTTGAGCTGGGTCTGTAAGGCCATTTACCTGATTTCAATCAAAAGAGATTATATATGTAAAACTGATTTTATAAACTTTAAGGTAAATACAAATGTGAATTTTTATGAATAGATTAATGTTGATAATCTGGCATCTTAGAGTCTTTTACTTGTTCTGAAGTAAAATGACTTCAGACTCTGAAGTCTGACTCTGAAGTGGAAAATGATATATTTTGTAATTTCTTTAGGCTAAATTAATTTTTTAAAATTTGCCTTTTAATTTCTAAAAAAAAAATAATAATTTTCTCCTGATTTTATCATAAGAATTTTCCTTTTGAGGGAAAATTGTTAGTTTTTCAATATTTTATATTAAAACTGAGCAAAGAACAAAGTTGAAAAATGTGCAGTAAACCCTGTATATCCACAAGCTAAATGTTCCCCATTTTCTCATATTTTTTAGTAATTTCTTTACTTAGCATAAAATTCACCTGTAAATGTACAGTTTTGAATTTTTACAAATAATTTGCATAACCACCACCATAATGAAGATAAGTAATATCTTTATTATATCAAAAGGTTCCTGAGTTCAAGTCTGTGGTCATTGACTCCCTCCACTCCTGTCCCCTGACAACCACTGGTAAGAATTCTGTACCTGTGATTTTGCCTTCCACAGAATGTTACAGAAACAAAATTTTAAAACACACAAACTTGGGGATTTGACTTTTTTCACCTGACATAATGTCCTTTAGTTTCCACGATGTTACTGCATGTGTTTATAGTTACTTCGTGTCATTGGCTAACTGTTAGATCATTATTTAGCTGTGCCACAGTTTGTTTATCCATTCTCCAGTTGATTGACATTTAGATTCTTTCCTGTTCTTGGCAATTAGGAAGCTGCTAAAAAAATTTATCAGTAATTTTGTGTATGCAAGTAATATTTCATTTCTCTGGGAGAAATTTTCTCTTGGAGAAACATGGCATTCCTAGGAGTGGGATTTCTGCATCACACCAGAGTGTGTGTTGTGCTTCATGGGATACTGCAAACATGTTTTCAAAGATGGTCCTATCCTCATGCATTCTCAAAATTATGTGTGAGGGCCCTATCTGTACCTCCTAGTCACCAGAACTTGGAATTGCCAGGGTTTTTTGTTTGTTTATTTTTGTTTTGCTTTTGTTTTTTGTCATTCTAATAGATGTGTAGTGATAGCTCATTATAGTTTGTATTTTCTTTTTTTAATTTATTTTTAATTTTTTAATAGTTTACTATCAAATTGGTTTCCATATAACCCCCATGCTTATCCCCACAAGTGCCCTCCTCCATGCCCATCACCCCCTTCCTCCTTCCCTCCACCCCATCAGTCCTCAGTTTGTTCTCAGCATTCAAGAGTCTCTCATGGTTTGCCTCCCTCCCTCTACCCCCCATTTCCCCCCTTCTTCTCCCCCATGGTCTTCTGTTAAGCTCCTCCTAATCCTCCTATACGTGCAAACATATGGTATTTGTCCTTCTCTGCCTGACTTATTTCGCTCAGCATAACACCCTCAAGGTCCATCCATGTTGCTACACATGGCCAGATTTCATTGTTTCTCATTGCCATGTAGTATTCCATGGTATAGATAAACCACATCTTCTTGATCCATTCATCTGTTGATGGACACTTAGGCTCTTTCCATGTTTTAGCTATTGTGGAGAGTGCTGCTATGAACATTGGGGTACATGTGCTCCTATGCATCAGCATTTCTGTATCCCTTGGGTAAATTCCTAGCAGTGCTATTGCTGGGTCATAGGGGAGTTCTATTGTTAGTTTCCTGAGGAACCTCCACACTGTTTTCCAGAGGGGCTGTACCAGTTTACATTCCCACCAACAGTGTAGGAGGGTGCCCGTTTCTCCACATCCTCGCCAGCATCTAGAATCCTCTGATTTGCTCACTTTAACTCAGTTGGTTAAGTGTCTGACTCATGATTTCAGCTCCAGTCATGATCTCACAGACTGTGAGTTCAAACCCCATGTCAGACTCTGTACTTTCAGCATAGAACCTGTTTGGGATTCTCTCTGTCCACTTTCTCTCTGTCCCTGCCCTGTTCTTTTTTGCACACATGTGTGTGCCCTCTCTCTCTCTCTCAAAATAAATAAAGTTTAAAACTAAATAAATAAGTTGGTTATTTATATTCTCAGGCAAATTTTGAGAGTACTAAATAACATGCTGCTAAATAACAAGTGAGTTAACAAATCAAAGATGAAATAAAATACCTGGAGACAAATTAAAATGAAAACAGAGTAATCTAAGATCTTCGGGAGACCGCAAAAGCAGTTTTAAGAAGGAATTTTATAGTGATAAAAGGCCTAGCTTAAGAAACATGAAAAGTCTCAAGCAACCCAACCTTAAACCTAGAAGAATATATAAAAAAAAAACAACAACAAACCAAACCGAAAGTTGACAGAAGAAAGAAAATTATAAAGATCAGAGCAGAAATGAATTAAATAGACTAACAAAGCAATATAAAAGAGCAGTGAAACCAAGAGTTGGTTCTTTGAAAAGAAACAAGTTGATAAATCTGTAGGTAGACTTGACAGGAAAAAGAGTACTCAAAATCAGAAATGATGAAAAAGTTACAATGAACATCACAGAAGTAAAGGATTTTAAAAGACAATTATAAAATTTATATGCCTACAAACTGGACAGCTTAGAAGAAATGAGAAAAGTCTTAGAAACACAAACTTCCAAGGCCAAATCAGGAAAAAATAGAAAATCTGAATAAGCTGATTAGTAGTAAAGAAATTAGTGATCAGAAAGCTCCCAGTAAACAAAAGTCCAAGACCAGATGGCTTCATAGGTGAATTCTAACAAACATTTACAAAAGAGTTACTACATATTTTTCTCAAACTATTAAAAAAATATCGAAGAGGAAGTCATGCTTTCAAATTCATTCTATAAAGTCAGCATTACCCTGATATGAAAATTACACACACAACAACAAAACATTACAACAAAAACAAACAAACAAAAAAAATAGAGGCCAATATCCCTGATAAACATAGATGCAAAAATACTCTACAAAATATTAGCAAACCGAATTCAAGGATACTTTCCAAGGATGCAAGGATGGTTATATATCTGTGAGTAAATATGGCATAACACATTAGCAAAATGAAGGCTAAAAGTATGATACCAATAGATGCAGAAAAAACATTTGACAGATTTCAGCATCTGTTCATGATAAAAACTCAACAAAGTGGTTACAGAGGGAATATACCTCAACATAATAAAGCCACAGATAACGTCCTACTCAATGCTGAAAATCTATAAGCTTTTTCTTTAAGTTGGGGATTAAGACAAGGATGTCCACTCTCTTCACTTTATCACTTTTTTTAACATAGTACTAAAAGTTCTAGCTCCCATCATACAAAAAGCCATCCAAATTGATAAGAAGTAAAACTCACTATTAGCAGAGGACATGATACTGTAGATAGAAAACTCTAAAAACTTCATTGAAAAACTATTAGAAAAATTCAGTAAAGTTGCAAGATATGAAATGGATATACAGAAATCTGTTGCATTTTATACACTAATAATGAGCATTTACAATTGTACCAAAAAGAATAAAATATCTAGGAATAAATTGAACCAAGGTGGTAAAAAATCTATACTCTGAAAACTTTAAGACACTGATCAAAGAAACTGAAGATGATACAAATAAAAGGAAAGATATCCCATGCTCATGTGTTGTAAGAATATTATTAAAATACCCATATTACCCAAAGCAATCTATAGATTCAGTGCAAACCCAATCAAAATACCAACAGCATTTTACATAGAATTAGAACAAATCGTACTAAAATTTCTATACAACTTCAAAAGGCTTCAAATGGACAAAGCAATGTTGAGAAACAAGAAAAAAGCTGGAGGTATCATAATCTCAGATTTCAAGATATACTACAAAGCTGTAGTCATCAAAACAGTGTGGTGCTACTGGCACAAAAATAGACACATTGATCGATAGAACAGAATATGGATCCAGAAATAAACCAATACTTATATGGTCAATTCATCTTCTACAACACAGGAGACAAGACTCTACAACACTTAAAAGAAGGTCTCTTCAACAGGTAGTGATGGAAAAACTGAACAGCTACATGCATAAGAATGAAATGGACACCTTTCTTACATCATTTACAAAACTAAACTTAAAATAGATTAAAAATCTAAATGTGTGAAACCTGAAATCTTAAAATTTCTAATAGAAAACATAGTAAACCTTGACACATGGGTCTTAGCAATATTTTGGTGATTGGTGTCTTCATGCTAGGGAAGTAAAAGCAAACAAGTGGGGCTACATCAAACTAGCAAGCTTTTGCACAGCAAAGGAAACCATCAGTGAAACACAGATATAACTCACTAAATGGGAGAAGATATTTGCAAAAAGTATATCCAGTAAGAGGTTAATATCTAAAATATATAAAGCACTTCTACAACACCAATATATATATATGTGATCATATATATATGATTTTAAAAATCATATACATATATATGATTTTAAAAATGGTCAGAGGACTCGAGGACCTGAATAGATGTTTTTCCAAAGAAGACATACAGATTAGGGGTGCCTGGGTGGCTCAGTCAGTTGAGGGTTCGACTTCGGCTCAGATCATGATCTCACAGTTTGTGGGTTCGAGCCCTACGTCGGGCTCTGTGCTGACAGCTAGCTCAGAGCCTGGAGCCCGTTTTGGATTCTGTGTCTTCCTCTCTCTCTGCCCCTCCCCTGCTCATGCTGTCTCTTTCTAAGATATAAATAAAACTTAAAAATAAAAAAAGACATACAGATTAGCCAGCAGATCCATGAAAACATATCCAACATTAATCATTAGGAAGTTGCAAGTCAAAACCACAATGAGCTATCACCTTACACCTGTCAACATGGCTAGAATAAAAAGACAAGAAATAACAAGTTGGCAAGGATGTGGAGAAAAGGGAACCTTAATTCACTATTCATGGGAATGGGATTTGGTGAAGCCACTATGGAAATCAGTATGGAGGCATCTCAAAAAATTAAAAATGGAAACATAGAATTAAAAATTAAAAATTATCCAATAATTCTATTTCTGTATATCTACCTGACAAAGATGAAAACACTATTTTGAAAAGATATATTCAACCCCTGTGTTTATTGCAGGATATTTATTGCATAGACAAGATAAGGGAGCAACCTGAATATTCATTTATTGATGAATGGATGAAGATGTGGTATGTATATATCTAATGGAATAGGAGTCATGAAAAAGAATGAGAGACCTTGTCATTTATGATAACATAGATGGACCTAGAAGGTATCATGCTAAGTGAAATAAGCTACAAGGGGGACCTGGGTGGCTCAGTCAGTTAAGCGTCCAACTTCAGCTCAGGTCATGATGTCACGGTTTGTGGTTTCGAGCCCTGCACCTGGCTCTGTGCTGACAGCTACCTCGGAGCCTGGAGACTGCTTCAGATTCTGTATCTCCTTCTCTCTCTGACCTTCCCCTGCTTATGCTGTCTCTCTCTCTCTCTCTTTGTCAGAATGGATAAAACATTAAAAAAATTTTTTTAAAGAAAGAAGACAAATACCATATTATTTCACATTTTTTGGAATTTAAAGATTAAAGAACTTAGGCACATACTCATAAGTATAGAATACTGATGGTAACCATAGGGGAAGATGGTGAAGGTATGAGTGGAATAGAAAGGAATTAAGAAATACAAACTTCCAGTTATAAAATAGTCATGGAGATGAAAATTACAGTTTAGGGAACATAGTCACTATTATAAACACTATATTGTGATACATTACACTTATGGTGAGCATTTTGTAATAAACTTAAATGCTGAATCTTATACACCCAAAATGATTATAATGTATATCAACTATAATTTTGTTAAATTAAGGGTACCTAGATGGCTTAGTCTGTTAAGCATCTGACTCATTAGGCTCTGCACTGAGACTGTGAAGCCTGCTTGGGATTTTCTTTCCCTCTCTCTTTGCCCCTCCTCTGCTTGCATGTGCTGTCTCTCTCAAACATTTTCTAAAGGTTTTAAAAGTTAAATATTGCATATTTTTATCTAGAGTTCAAATGCTCCCTTTATCTACATGTCAGTTGTTATCAGTTGATAGTCAATGATGTTTATCTCTATTTTATATTCATACATACATAGAGAAAGGGCTGCAGTTACCAAATAGAAATTTCATTTGTTTATGGATAATTTAAGTGCAATTACTTTACTAATAAATATGTACTTTTTTAGTGTTCCTATAAACTTAAAAATGACCATGTATAGATTTTATAAAATATTATTTTTCTTTCAAAAAGAATTTTATCAATTATGTATATAAAACTCTAAGAACACTCTGCCTTTTAGAATCCCTTTCAGATAATTTTTATGGGTTGATGTGCTCTCAGAGATTTTAATCATTCCCCATAGGAGGTGGTTCTAGATTTATAACTGTTCCATAACTTGCTTGCGCATAGAGGGCCTGTATTAAAACCTCATCTTAACAAAAAATTATGAATATTTTTCTCACCTTTGATTATCCAAAGCTGAATTACTGTTTCTGGTATTCTTACTCTGTGTCTTTCATCTTGTCTGAGAAAGTTCTGGAAACTTAAGTGATTTTCTGATTTTCTTCTTCTGTCTTGATTTGCTAACTCTTCCACATTTCCTTCCTCCTACCTCCCTCTGGACTCCTTATGTGATCAACCATAAGAACTAGATCCAGGTCAGCCTCCTCCCACTTTTTACTTTTTAGGATACTCTAGTATCTTAAATTTTCCTGGATAAATTTCTGTTTTTATGCTTGATTACTCTACTTTATCCCAGAGCATTTTTTCCTAAGGGTCCTCTTTAGGATCCCTGTCCCAAAAAGCTGAAAAGTCTTTATTATTTAGCAACACAGTGATTTCTCATAAATCACGTGAATATACATTTATGTGATTAGTTTTTAAAACAGTTTTAAAGAAATGGTTTTTTTATATTCATGGGCTATTTTTAGCAAATCAATTTACTAGATGAGATTTATCCCCATAATATATACATAGTAGCTAACCGATCTTTAATAGCCATTATGTCCCAGGAACTATTTGAGCACTTTACATATTTTATCTCATATAATATAACCTCATGAAACAGTCAGTACTATCTCCATTCTGAATATAATGAAACTAAAGCATAGAAAGCTTAAGCAACTTACCTAAGGTTTGTAGACAGTTAAGAACACGGATTTTGGTAAAATTGACTTTGTGGTCCTATTACCTTAAATTCATGATTAAATTTTATCTTTGTTTTTATAAATAGATGACAAATTTGCACAAAATACATTGAAAAAGTAAATTTCTTTTACTGTTTACTAAATTTATGAAATTCTGTTTTGCTCTAAAATAAGACAAAATTTATTTTAAAAAGAATTTGCAACTTACAATAATATGAGGATTGTTAGAAGAAAATCCATGTTCCCTACCATTGAAGCATTAGTGAAAGCTGCTGGAAAATATAGTTGCTTTAAGAACTAAAAAAAAAAAAAGAAAAAGAAAAAAGCATAGATTAAACAGTTTAATATAAATAATGATAGTGCTGAAATTGTTGTGAGGTAGGAATATTTTTTTCATTTTTTATTCAGTATATCTGAATATAGTTCAACTAAAAATCAAGTATTTTCTTTAGCTAGTAGCATATATAGGTGTCATATATGGAAACTGAGAGAGAAGCCTTTACAAAATGCCTAACAGAAATAGTACAAGAACGATGTTGTCATGTAATAGAATACGTATTCATGACTAATTTATTTTCTCGTCATAATTTTACATAAAATAACAGAACCCATAATATGCCTTCCACAAGCAAACATATTTAAATATAACACATTTATTAAATTTAAATTTATTAAATTTAAACTCTTGTATTCAAATAGTATCTAGTATGTATTAATAGTGACAAGTGCAAAATGCCATGTCATTTACTGTTCATGTGTTTCTTTTTAGTTCTCTTCAACATAAAGCTGGAATGTGAAAACTATTTTAGATATGAATTTTGAAGGTTTTAATCAGACTATGAGAAATGAGGCCCTAGGGGAAAAGGTATCAACCTATTTTTAGAAGGCATGAGAGATGGAATTGTTAATAATTCTCAAAACTAAGAAAACTATTATTCCTTGATGTGATAGAAATTTTGTCAATCATTTGATTTTTTTTTTAATTATTATTCTTGTGCCATCAAGAATGTCAGAACAAGACCGTATTATCAGTCATTATGTCCTATTGATTTCACCTCAGTGCATTTCTCCTCTCATCTCCAAAGACACTGCTTAAATTTAAAATTTTGCCTTGATTTAAGTAAACTCACAGTTATCTCTACTTTGATTCTTCCCTTTCCTGTCATAACCCTTCTACCCCAAAACCAATCCCTTTGTAATGCTTTTATAAGGATTTTTCTAAAATTCCTACCTGATGGAGTCACCCTTAAAATTTTGAACATGAAGCCAGACTGCATAGATATGAACCCTAGCTCACTTATTTAGCAGCTTTGGAAACTTCTCATGGCATTTAACTTACTAGTGCTTTGAGGTTGTTTTTTTTTACTGCATTTAAAATAGAAATAATAGCTAATTCAATAAGGTTGTTACAGGAATTTAGTGAGTTAATATATGTGAATTGTTAACAGTAGTACCTGATACAGAGTAAGTAATATAGGCACTATTTTACAGAACAATAAAAGAGAAAATAGTACTATCACCTAAACAAGGGGAGGCGGCCACGATGTTTGGCCATATATATGTGTGTATGTATATGGGTATGCATGTGTGTAGGTATATATATACATATACATAAAATCAAGCAGCTGGTTTAATAGCTGTCCTTATTTGACATTAGAAATTTTTACTCACTATGAAAATCCAGGATGAGAAGAAATGTAAAACAATCAGTGGGGTCCAAAGAAACATTAATAATTGGCTCCAGATAGATATAAGAATGGGTATGCAAGCAAAGTAGGCATAGACCAGGGTTATATAAGTGGTACAAGTCCACTTTCTCTGGGACATAGAGAAGGAGATTGCTTTTTTTTTTTTTGAAGGCACCAACCAATAACATTCAGATGAGGTTCAGGTTCTGAGTATCATCTAGAATATAGACAACAAAATTAAACAGAGTATATGTATGTACAAAGTTGATGGGCAAAATATAGAGTCTGGCTAAGGTCAGGAAATTTAACAGGTATTTAGCAGGATCTAACAGTGAACAAGGATCAATGTCAATACCTCTGGAACTTGATTACAATGGTATATACTGCCTTTGATTTCAAATTTTACTTCTGTATAACTACAAGTGTTTGCCAGGAAGATGTTTGATTCTTCCTGTACAGTCATTCCCCATTTGTTTGAAGTGATCAAAAGCAAACCTGGCCACATTGTTTCAGAGCATAGTTCTCAGGTGGATGAAAGATACAAGGCAGATGAGATCAAGCAGCAAAGTGCCAACCAGGACAGTGGTTCCCCGCTGCTGTGACTATGCTCTAAACCTGTCACCTTACACCACTTCATCTATATTCATTTGACCACCACCCTGACTCCGTTCTTTAAACTATTACATACTACATAATTGCTGCCTGCTGGCATGGACAATGGAAATTTCTACTTGCTTTGATATCTAGTTCTTGAAGTTTTGTTCCTTAGTTTTCCCACATCTTTGCTCCCCAGTTTTTGCTTTAAGCCATTTCCAGTCCTTTTTAATAAGCCCATACTGGAGCAGACAACTCATTTTCTGGGATGGTGGACTAGGCTGCACAGGTGTAAGCAGGTTCTACAACATTACCTTGATTGAGCAGATTAGGAGATAGATCTTGTGCTCCTACTACATTGTGGATTTATATATAATATCATCTATGTACTCTATATAAGTACACATGTGCACACACACACACAGTGTAGCAATGATAGCATCATCCAAAGTTTGGTACATTTGTGACTGTCCACTGTATTTCAAACTACTAGATTTTAAACTACTTCTCCAGTAGAACAATATTTTTATTTGTGTGTGTTTATCCCCACTGCCTAACAAAATAAAGAATATAAGATAAAAATAATTTAATAAATAGAGGAACCAAATGATAGGTATAAACTAATGCTTGGCAGAGGAAGAGCTGAATGCACTCCTAGACAAATATTGGTAAGGAAGCTGTCCAAGTGTCTTTTAGAAAATAAAGTAGTTTCTTGAAATATTCTAACTTTCCAAGATTTATTTGCTAGGCTAACTTGCTCAGGTCTCTTTGGATGACAATATTTTTATCTCCATTGTCCTGAAGAATAAAAATCAAGCCAGTTACAAAAAAAAAAAAGACATTTTAAAGGTACATTTACTGTTGTTTTTTTAAAAAGCAGAACTCTGTATTATCAATTTTTCAAAATCATAAAATTAAAAATATTATACCTCAAATATGGCTTAACTCATTTATAGAAAAATCTTTCCATAGGTTGGAATTTCAATATATCCTCCTGACATATCCTACATAGTCCCTATAAGAAGCTCAGCATTTTCAACTGCTAGAAAGGGATGATATAACATTTAGAATTTTAAATGAAGACACTCATGAGTATAATGTGTGCTAAAAAGGAATAAAAACTATTTTTTAAAAAATTTATTTACTGCAATATACTTCGGATATTAGATGTTATCTTTAATCTCTTATACTTAAGTGTCAGTGTAACATAATATGTGGAACTTTGCCATTAAGAAGTTTTCAAAACTCACATATGATTATATTTCATGATTGGTAACTCCTGATTCCCTTACCATCGCTTCACTTTCCTTCAATAGTGCATTTCTAAACATACTTGAACAAAAGCAGCAAAGCAAAATTTTCCGTCTTGTTTTTCTCTACATTGTTCCTCTAAGTGGGTATGACTACAATAAAAGTAGAACAGAAGTACATGTTTGCACTTATCTCAAAAGTCTGTTTTTAAGCCATTCACTTTATCCATTAGTGGTAGCAAAGGAAATTACTTGAAATATTATCGAAAGTTATCATAATGGGATAGATATCTGTGATATATTTTTAAAATTAAGAATGTTTGGAACTATTATATCAAGAATAGTTAGATAGTATAAATGCATGTACTTGTGTGTATGAAATTTATCAAAGATGTTTGTACATATTTTTACATTTTACATACTTTCTAAGAATACTATTATCCTTAGGAGTAAACAGAACATCCCATTTACAAAATTCCACTTTGAGATGGCTGATTCTAGTAGCTCAAAATTAAATTTTCTAATGTTTCCAAAGTATGATCACTTGGTTATTGAGAAGAACATCCTAGTAAGAAGCCTTTTGTCCATAATTTTGCATATTTTATACCAATTTTTATGCTAATTTTTATTACTGTTGTTAGCACTAAAAACAAGATTAGAAAACAGGCGAGGTCCTATTGGGGGATGTGGTGGGGAAGAAGGGAAAAAGATATCAAATGAACAAATGCAGAAAAAAGATTTTAGATTTTGAAAAGCACTATGAATAAACTAAATTTGTGCGATAAAATAGGACATGAGAAGTCCACGTTGCTTATAGTTTTCTCTCTGTGACATAAATGACAAGGAGCAGACCTAAGGAAGTATATTCTATGCGGAAGGAACAGCAAATGCAAAGGTATGATGCTGGGACAAGAGCACTGGCTTAGAGGGACCAGTTAGACACCAACATACCTAAAACAAAGAGGAGATGGTTGAGCAGTTAGGTGACTGATTTTGGCAGGGGCAAGGTCCTAAAGAAAAATAGCATATAGACCATGATAATAATCTGGATTCTCTAAGTATTCAGAAAGACTATTCAAAAGTTTTTGGCAAGGGCTGAAATTACCCAATTTTCTCTTCATTGCAAAAGATTAATTTGGTTGCTCTCCATGAATAAATTTTATCTAACAAATTTGACATAAGTGGGAAACTCCATTAAGATGCCAGTGCTATGGCCCAGTGAGTAATGATGGTGTCGTAGCCTGGGGTGATGGCAAAAAGGAAGTTGAAAAGTAATCAAATTTGACGTTTATGTTAGAGGTAGATGTGACACGATTTAATATTTGGGGTGTGTGTGTGTGTGTGTGTAGAGGGGAATGGTGTTGAGGGAAAGAAAGTTACTAAGAATGACTGCGGTCCTTTTGGTTGGAGGAATTGGGTGAAAGATAAAATTTTTTACTGAGATAGGGAAGATTGATGAAAAGTGTTGTGGGAAGAGAGGCACAAATCAAAAAGTTATACTTCAGATGTGGTTAATCTGAGATGCCTAATAGTCATTTAAGTAACAGTTGGGTTTATGAATTTGAAGCTTAGGGGAATAGCTAGATAGGAGGACATATATTTGGAACTCACTGCCCAATTCCTGGTATTTCAAGCAATGCAACTGGGTGACATTATAGCGGAAGACTTTTTAGAGATATAATAGAATATAGCTTAAAACCAAGTTCAAGGGCACTTCAATTTTCAAAGATTGGGTTGAAGAAGCAAACAATTCAGAAAGGTAAGGAAAAAGTCAAGGAAGTGTAGTTGCACAAAGAAAGAAAGAAAGAAGAAAGAAAGAAAGAAAGAAAGAAAGAAAGAAAGAAAGAAAGAAAGAGATAGTTGTCAGTCATGTTCAAGTCTTCTGAGAAGCATGGATATCATTAGTGAATTTAATGAGAGCAATTTCAGCAAAGTAGAGAAGACAAAAGCCAGATCAAAAATGATTTGAAAGAAAATGGAGATAAGGAGATAGCAACTATAGATTACTTTTAAGTTATTCTGGGAAAAGGTGAGGAAAAGGTGAGGAAAAGAGGCAAATGCTGTGTTGTAGCATAAAAGGTAGTATTTTAAATGAAAATACAATTTTTTCTGTTTAAGATTAGAA
This sequence comes from Crocuta crocuta, assembly GCF_008692635.1. Lineage (NCBI taxonomy): Eukaryota > Metazoa > Chordata > Mammalia > Carnivora > Hyaenidae > Crocuta > Crocuta crocuta. The sequence continues at coordinate 3,348,419 of NW_027530502.1, forward strand.
ATACCAGAGCACACTGGTGTAATTGTTTAGTAAGCAGAAGAAATTATTACTGTGAGAGAAAAAGAAATGGTAAAGAAAGACTAAAATACTTAGGAAGATAGGAAAGGGTAGGATCCAGGTCAGAAGTACAGAATTGGCCTTTAGGAGGACCATGGACACATCTTTAGTGTCAGAAAGAGAAATGGGGAATGGAGAAACCTACCAAAATAAGTAAGTCTAGGTTTGTTTACAGAAAAATGAAATCATTCTTCTCTGCTTCTGTCTTGGTAAATAATCATAAGGTGAGGTCATTATCTGAGAGTTTTTGGAAGATATGACAGACTACAGGAGAGAATAAATATGAAATAGTTGTCCATGAGAATTCTCACTTATTATGGAAATATAACAGAATTGTCTAGATAGTGTAGAGTACCAATTTGAGACTTGTGATTATGAATTGAAAGTCCATTTAAAATGTCTGCATAATGATCTACAGCAAAATTCAGCTTTCTACATGCAGGTATAATAGAAGTGTTAGATTACTTCGATTTGCTGTTCAAACAGGGGAACATAAAGGAGGGAAGATGTCAACAGAAGGATTTTTGAGCAAAGGGTTTTAATAATGAAATGTACAATTTGGACTTGGAAGTTAACTTGGAAAGCTTGATCACAAAAAAAAAATGAGTGACTTAATCCAGTTGGAATGAGAAAGGAGGAGGAAGGGGGGATAAAAGAAGGCTTGAAATTGGAATTTTGATGGTGTTCTGTTAATGATGATGTCAACATGAAGGGTGTAAACATAAAAGTGGATTGTTGTGGTAGAATGGAGACAATTTCCACTGGAGAGGAAGTAAAATAGCTCCAAGCATAACAAAACTAAAAGTTGGAATGAATTTATGAATTTCTGTGATTTAACAACTCCTTTTCTGTATCCATAAATCTAATAAGGAACAAAGAAACCTTTGCATTTTATTTACTATGGTTTTGCATTATTTTCATCTGGTCAGAATTATACAAAGTGAACTTAGTATTGCTTCCCAGAATAAGAATACTTTAAATAAATTCAAATAATTAATTTTGTGTTAATGCTGAAAGGGTCCTTCGAGATGTGATTCTTTATATTATAGATATTTTTTAAATTCACAGTAATACAGTAGGGAAGTGTTTCATTTTACTGTGTTGCACAGATCAAACTCTGAACATTTTGGTTTTTAAAAAGAGGGTTGAAGATTTTTTTTTATAAGACTGTGGTATCCAGAGTTGTGTTATTTTTCAGATGTTTAAAAGCAATCACCAAACACACTAAAAACCTGTATGTAGAACTTTGGATTACTCATTTAGAGGGTTTTACCTATCCAAAGACTTTGAGTTATTGACTCCTTTGTTCACCAAAATTGAATTTTTAGCCCTTTCCTCTAGGGTCACTTTCACAAAGGTCTTCTTTGCACTTGACCTCAGTACCACTGGGAAAAATATTATTAAGAAAAATATCTCTGTGTCTGGACTAAACATCTATTCATGTTGCTACTGGAATGAATAGCACCACATCCATTAGTTTGTCATAACCCTAGGCACTATGAAATATATTTGACAAAATAAGTGCATTGTTTTTATGGCTCTTGTAATTTCCTTATTCTCCATGTTTTTGAGTAAAACGTCACCATTAAAATAGGAAAACTGGTTTAATTACAACTTTGACCATATTAAATTGAAGAAAGTAAAAGATCTTAAATGATATAAATTTTCAATTTTGTCAACCATAGAGACATTTAAAATAATTTTGAATAATTTCTTCTATTTAACAACAAAGTTTAATGCTTTGCATTGTATTGCTATTCATTGGACATTGTATTAGAGTCTCACAATGTGTCTGAATAAAATGGGCCCCTGCCCTCATGGATCTTACTGTTAATTACAAATGGTATTTCACTTAAACACAAGGAAATACAAAGGGCCTACAGGAGCACAAAATTAGGAGTACCTCACTAAATTAATGAAATCTAAGATGGTTGATTGGAAAATAATGATACTTAATCTGCTATCTGAATTATGATAAGGGTTTTCCAGGAAATATAATTGTGTTAGCAGGAAAATATCATCCTCAATAATTTTTGAATAAAAAAAATAGGAAGCATTTAAGAAACTTAAATTCAGTAAGTTCAGATGGCATAATGGAGGAGGACTAAGATTCTAAGAGAGAAAGGGAAACAGTGTTCAGGTAAGATCAACTAAAGAGTCTGGCAGGAGTTGGGAATTGGCAAGGCTTATAAAAGGGAGTGATCAATTTTATTTGTTTTCATAAAATGACTGGAAAATATGGAAAATCTTTAAGAATAGAATAAAACTAGAAACAGGCAAGAAGAAAGTTAAAGTTAATAGGTGGTTGAAAGTAGGCCAGTGAAATTAAAATAGTCATCTGGAACAATCTTTAATACATTTAGGAGATATTCATTGAAGAGTCATATTTCAGTCAATATACTCTGCATTCAACAGTGAATCACCACAGGCAACAGAAACATAAATTAAGAATATTTATAACACTTGGTGATTGTATGGGATGGGATGTGAAAAAAGGTTTGAGTAACTTCACGGATTCAGGAAACATGAAGTTAGGAATCGATGTCAGGCTGTGTGGTGGATATAGATGATGAGTTCAGTTCTAGTCATGTTGCCCTTAAAGCAATATGTCTAACAAGCAGATGACTTAATAAGTCTGAGGCCATTAAAGAGATCTAAGGGAGAAATAGACTCAGGGGTCACCAACTTATACATAGCTATCAAAGACTAGATGATGTTACACAAGTAAGGTTTGTACGGAGAACTAAGGGGAACGTGAAGTATCTCTGTGTAAAAATAAACTTACAGGGCAAAAGTGAAAGAAGATAATACAAAGGAGACTACTAATGAAAGGTCATGGATTTAGTATAAATCTCTAGCTCTGTTTCTCATAAGCCCCACAAACCAAGTGTTCCAAAGTTAAGGAATGATGGGTAAACATGCATGAAAACTCTATTTCCATCATTATCAACAAAAAAGAAATGAAAATTTAAAAAGGAGTAGAAATAGGCTTTGTCTGAAAGAATCCTTGTAATGTCCTTGACTCAACTGTTACTTGAGGATGGCTGAAAGATCTTGTTTTTTCCCAACCTACCAAACTTCATTAGTTCACTTAAAAACAAATGCTTTGGGGTGCCTAGGTGGCTCAGTCAGTTGAGCATCTGACTATTTCAGCTCAGGCTATGATCCCAGGGTCATGAGATTGAGCTCCATGTTGAGCTCCACACTGACCATGGAGTCTGTTTAAGATTCTCCGTCTCCCTCTGCCTTACTCCCTTTAACAGGTTTGTTATTTTTCCATAAGTAACTAAAAATTTCTTCGAATAAATTAATCATAAATATAATCTATTAAGTTAGCAACTAAATCCTAGAATTAAAAAAGACTATAGAACCGGAAACAATAGGAAATGGAAAAGCTTCAGAGTTCTGTTTACAAAAATTTATTTATAGTTTAGTTTTATTTCATTGTTGTTTTTATTTTGGTTTTGGTTTTGGTTTTCAAGGCTCAACTGCCAAGAATGAACTCCAACTGTTTCTCCCACCTTAGATCTCTTTATTTAAGATTTAATGCGGGGCGCCTGGGTGGCTTAGTCGGTTAAGCGTCCGACTTTCGCTTAGGTCATGATCTCGCGGTTCGTGGGTTCGAGCTTCGCGTCGGGCTCTGTGCTGACTGCCAGCTCAGAGCCTGAAGCCTATTTCAGTCTGTGACTCCCTCTCTCTCTGACCCTCCCCTGCTCACGCTGTCTCTCTCTCTCTCCTAGAAATAAATTAAAAAATATTAAAAAGAAAAAAGATTTAATGCCTAGGGAATTAAGGAATCCACTAGTTCTATTTGGATTATGTTTCTCCTCTTTAATGAAGGGACGCTTTGGGACTGCAACAATGGAGGAGTCCATTAACCCACACAGAATTCAATATGCTATTTCCAAAAAAAAAAAAAAAAAAAAAGG
>NW_027530502.1:3352482-3401104 GCF_008692635.1 Crocuta crocuta
GTGGGTGGCTACAAAACTGTATTTTGGTTTTATTCTTAAGCTTTTTTTAAACTTTGTTTTATTCTTTTATTTGTTTTATTTTAATCCCAGTAGAGTTGACATACAGTATTTTATTAGTTTAAGGTGTCCAGTATTGTTACTCAACAACTCTATATATTGCTCAGTCCTCTTCATGATAAAGTGTATTCTTAATTCCCATCACTTTTTCATCCATCTCTCCACCCACCTCCCCTCTGGTAACCATCAGAACCATTTGTTCTCTATAGTTAAGTCTGTTTCTTAGTTTCTCTCTCTCTCTCTCTCTCTCTCTCTCTCTTTCTCTTTGCTCATCTGTTTTGTTTCTTAAATTCCATGTCAGTAAGATCATATGGTATTTGTCTTAACCTGTTTCACTTAGCATAATGCTCTAGCTCAATCCATGTTGTTGCAAATGACAGAATTTCATTCTTTTTATGACTAAGTAATATTCTATTGTGTGTATATATACTACATTTTCTTTATCGATTCATCCACCAATGGACTCTTGGGCTGCTTCCATAATTTGGCCATTGTAAATAGTGCTGCAGTAAACATAGGGGTGTAAGTATCAGTGTTTCTGTATTCTTTGGGTAAATGCCTAATAGTGTGATTACTGGATAGGATAGTTCTATTTTTGACTTTGGGGGGAAACTCCATACTGTCTTCCACAGTGGCTGGACCAGTTTGCATTTCCAGCAACAGTGTAAGAAGGTTCCTTTTTCTCCACAACCTCACCAACACCTGTTGTTTCTTGTGTTTTTTATTTTAGTGATTCTAACAGGTGTGAGGTGATATTGTAGTTTTGATTTGCATTTATGATCAGTGACCTTGAGTATCTCTTTATGTGTCTGTTGGCTATTGTATGTCTTATTTGGAGAAAAGTTTGTTCATGTTTTCTGCTCATTTTTAAATTGGATTATTTGATTTTTGGGTGTTGAGCTATATAAGTTCTTTAAACATTTTGTTTTGTTTTGTTTTTATTTTTTTAATGTTTATTTCTTTTTAAGAAAGACAGCATAAGTTGGGAAGGAGCAGAGAGAGAAGGAAACACAGAATCCAAAGGAGGTTCCAGGCTCTCAGCTATCAGCACAGAGCCCAATGCAGGGCTTGAACCCACAAACCGTGAGATCATGACCTGAGCCAAAGCTTAACCGATTGACCACCCAGATGCCCCATCTTTATACATTTTGGACACTTGCCCTTTATCAGATATGTCATTTGCAAATATTTTCTCCCATTCCATAGGTTGCCTTTCAGTTTTAATGTTTTTTTTTTTTCCCTTTATGGTGCAGAAGATTTTATTTTGATGTAGTTCCAGTTGATAATTTTTTATTTTTGTTTCCCTTGCCCTGTTCTCTTCTAGGATTTTTATGATTTTAGGTCTCACATTTAGATCTTTTGAGTTTATTTTTCTGTATGGTGTAAGAAAGTGGTTTAGTTTCATTCTTTTGTATGTAGCCATTCAGTTTTCCCCACACAATTTGTTAGAGACTGTTTTTTTTCCATTCTATATTCTTCTCTCCTTTGTTGAAGGTAATTGACAATATAATTGTGGGGTAATTTCTAGGTTTTCTTTTCTGTTCTAATGATAAAGGTATCTATTTTTATGCCAATACCATGTTACAGCTTTGTAATATAACTTGAAATTTGGAATTATGATACTTCCAGTTTTGTTTTCCTTTTGAAGTTTGCTTTGGTTATTTGGGGTGTTTTGTGGTTCCATACAAATTTTAGAATTGTTCTAGTTCTGTGGAAAATGATATTAGTATTTTGAAAGGGTTGCATTAAATCTGTAGATTGCTTTGGGTAGTATAGACATTTTAACAATATTTGTTCTTCCGGTTCATGAACATGGAATATGTTTTCATTTGTTTGTATGCTCTTTAGTTTCTTTCATCCAGTTTTAAAGATTTCAAAATACAGATCTTTCACCTCTTTGATTAAGTTCAGTTCTAGATACTTGGTGCAATTTTAAATGACATTGTTTTCTTAATTTCCCTTTCTGCAGCTTTACTGTATAGGATGCAACAGATTTCTCTACATTGAATTTGTGTCTGTGACATTCATTTATAAGCTCTAGTAGTATTTTGGTGGAGTCCTTCAGGTTTTCTATATATAGTATTATGCCATCTGCAAATAGTGACGGTTTTAATTCTTTCTAACTGATTTGGATCCCTTTTATTTCTTGTCAGATTGCTGCGGCTAGGATTTCGAGTACTCTGTTGAATAAAAGTGAGAGTGGACATCCTTGTCTTGTTCCTGAACTGAGTTCTGGAAAAGCTTTATATTTTCCCCACTTAGGATGTTGTTCACTCTGGGTTCTTCATATAAAGAAAGTATTTTTTTCCCTAATACTACTCTGTTGAAGGTTTCATCATAAATGGATGTCCTACTTTGTCAAATGCTTTTTCTGCATCTATTGAAGTAATAATAGGATTATTTTAATCCTTGCTTCCTTTTGTTGAGATGAGGTATTACATTGATTGATTTGTGAATATTGAACCACCCTTGCACCCTGGGAATAAATCCCACTTGATTGTGGTGAATCATGTTTTAAATATATTGTTGGATTCAGTTTGCTAGTATTTTGCTGAGAACATTTGCATCTATGTTTATCAGAGATATTGGCCTGTAGCTCTCTTTTTTGTGGTATCTTTATCTGGTTTTGGAATCAGGGTAATGCTGGCCTCATAGAATGAATTTGGAAGTTTTCCTTTCTCTTTTACTTTTTGGATTACTTTGAAAAAATAGGTATTAACTCTTCTTTAAATGTTTGGTAGAATTGACCTGTGAAGCTGTCTGCTCTAGGAATTTTGTTAGAATTTTTTGATTACTGCTTCAATTTAATTACTGGTAAACAATTTGTTCAAATTTTCTATTCATGTTTCATTTTGGGGATGTTATATCTTTAAAAGAATTTATTGATCTAGATTGCTCAGTTTGTTCGCAGGTATTTTTTTTCATAATATAATTGTTTGCATTTCTGTGGTGTTGGTTGTTATTTCTGTTTTCATTTGTTATTTTATTTATTTGGGCTCTTTCTCTATCTCTCTAGTTTTTTTTTTTTCTTTTTTGATTTGTCTTGCTAGAAGTTTATTTTGTTGATTTTTAAGGAACAAGCTCTTGGTTTCATTGATCTGTTTTATTTTTTGAATTTTTATATTATTTATTTCTTCTTTCCTTACAATTTCCTTCCTTCTGCTGATTTGGGGTTTGGTTTGTTCTTTTTCTAGCTTCTTGAGAAGAAAACTTAGATTGTGTGAGATTTTTTCTTCTTGAGACAGACCTGTGCTGCTATAAACTTCCCTCGTAGAACTGCTGTTACTACATCCCAAATATTTTGTTTTGTTTTTCATTTGTTTCCATGTTATTTTTTATTCTTTGATTTTTTGTTGACACACTAATTGTTTGGTAGCACGCTATTTAACCTCCGTGTATTTGTGGTCTTACTAGAATTTTTTCCCATTTCTGGTTTCATAGAGTTGCAGCCAGAAAAACAGCCTGGTATGACTTTGATCTTTTTGAATTGGTTGAGACAGAACCTGTGTTCTGCTGTGTTAGGGTGGAATGTTCTGAATATATCTGTTAAGTCCATGTGATCCACGGTGCCATTCAAAGCCACTGATTCCTATTAATTTTCTTGTTTGATGGTCTGTGCATTGATGTAAGTGCAGTGTTAAAAATTCCCCTACTATAATTGTATTACTGTCAATTAGATCCTTATGCTTGTTATTAACTATTTTATGTATTTGAGTGCTTCATATTGGGTGTGTAAATATTTACAATTGTTTTATCTTCTTGTTGGATTGATCCCCTTATAACTGTATAGTGTCCTTCTTTAACTCTTATTATAGTCCTTGTTTGAAAGTCTGTTTTGTCCAGTATAAGTAATGCTGCCTTAGTTTTCTTGTGACATCCATTTGCATGATAAGTATTTCTCCATACCCTCACTTTCAATCTGCCTGTGTCTCTGAAATGAGTCTCTTGTAGACAGCATATAGATGGGTCCTGTTGTTGTTTTTTATAGACTCTGTCACTTGGTATCTTTTGATTGGAATTTTTATTCCATTTACAAAGTAATTACTGATATGTAAGTATTTATTGCTATTTTGTTACTTGTGGTTTTTGTAGTTTTTCTCTGATCCTTTCTTGTTCTCTTTCATGGTTTTCTGGTTTTTTTAGTGATATAGATTCTTTCTCTTTATTCTTTGCATATCAGTGGTTTTTTATTTTTAGTTATCATTAGGTTTATATATAACATTTTCTGCATACAGCAGTTTATATGAAGTTGATGGTTACTTAAATCTGAACCCATTCTTTACTCCTTTCCTCTCCTCTCCTCTCCACATTATAGGTATACACCAAATTTTAGGCATTTTACTTTATTTTATTTATGAGTCCCTCGACTGATTTTTACTGAAATATTTATTGTTTCTGCTTTGTGTTTTTTACTTTTCATATTCTCACCTATGGTCTTTCCTTTCCACTCAAAGAATCCCCTTTAATAGTTGTAGGCCTGATTTGGTGGTCATGAATTTTTTAGTTTGTTGTTTTTGTTTTTTTTTTTTTGATTGCCTGAGAAACTCTTTATCTGTCTTTCTATGATGAATGATAGCCTTGCTGGATAGAGTATTCTTGGCTGCATATTTTTCACTTCGGCACTTTGAATATATCATGCCATTCCATTCTGGTCTGCAAAATCTCTGCTGAAAAATCCACAGAGAGCCTTATGAGGGTTCCTTTGTATATAACTGCTTTCTTTACAATTGCCGATTTAAAGTTTTTTTTCTTTATCTCTGCTTTTTGCCATTTTGCTTACTATCAGTCTTGGTTGTGGGCCTCCCTGGGTTGAATTTTTGGGGAGATCTCTGTGCTTCCTAGATCTAGATATCTGTGTCCTTTCTCAGATCAGCTAAGTTTTTAAGCTATTATTTCTTCAAATAAATTTTCTGCCTCCTTTTCTCTTCTAATCTCCCTATAATTTGAATGTTATTACACATGATGGGGTCACTAAATTCCCTACGTTTTTTCACACTTTGCATATTTTTTTTTCTTTTAGTTGCTCAGTTTGGTTACTTTCCATTATTCTGACTTCCCTGTCACTAATTTGTTCCCCTGCTTCATCTAGTATGCTTTTTTATTCCATCAAGTCTATTTTTAATTTCATGTATTGTGTTTTTCATTTCTGGTTCTTTTTTATCTCTGTGTTAAGGGTCCCTACTCTTTTTGTAAGTCCAGTGGATATCTTTATGATCATTATTTTTTCAACTTTTTAAAAAAATATATTTTATTTATTTCTAGGAGAGAGAGAGAGAGAGACAGCGTGAGCAGGGGAGGGTCAGAGAGAGAGGGAGTCACAGACTGAAACAGGCTCCAGGCTCTGAGCTGGCAGTCAGCACAGAGCCCGACACAGGGCTCGAACCCACGAACCGCGAGATCATGACCTAAGCGAAAGTCGGACGCTTAACCGACTAAGCCACCCAGGCGCCCCTATTTTTTCAACTTTTTATTTAAATTCAAGTTAGTTAACATAAACTGTTATATATGTTTGAAGTGTAGAATTTAGTGATTTATCACGGATGACACCTAGTGCTCTCCTCTTTACTTTTAATTCTCTATCAGGCATATTACTTATATCTGTTTTGCTTAAGGCTCTTGCTGTGGTTTGGTCCTGTTTTCATTTGGGACATATTTTTCTGTCTCCTCATTTTACTTAACTCTCTGTGTCTGTTTCACTGTGTGTTAAGAAAGTCAGCTATGTCTCCTGCTCTTGAAGGTAATGGCCTTATGAAGAAAAGATCCTATAGTGCCCTGTAGTGCAGTGTCCTCTGTTCCTCAGGATCTAGTGCTTTAAGAAGGGTCTCCTGTGTGTGTGGCATATATTCCACTTTGAGTCCTAGTCTCTTTTTCCTTAGTCCAGTTGTCTGTGGAGACTCTGCTTCTGGTGTCCAGCATTTGGTCCTTGACTGGGTGCAGTGCGTTTTACCAAGTTGTGTGCTGGCCTGCTTGCAAAATGTAACCTGTCACCACTACTTCTACAACTAAGGCTGTGCAAATGGTACAGGTCAGGGATAAGGTGCTGGTGAGACTTCCACCAGTCTTCTGGGATAGAAGGCCTTCAGCTCTGGCACTGTGACTGGGAAGGGCAAATCCACCAAAGCATGGAGGGGAGAAGGCATGGTCTAAGCAGGTTAGGTAGTGAGTGTCAACACCACACCAGTCAACACAGGTGGCAGTGTGTTTATGTTGGGGGGCAGGGAAAGAAATGACACTTGCCCACTCATTTGTTCCTGGTAGAGCATCTATCTGCATGATTGCTGCCTCTCTGGGCCATACTCTGAGATGAATAAATAACTCCCTCCCATCTTCCCATAGCATTTTTTCAAAAATTGTTTCCATACAGTGTCTCTGCTAGCTCTTTTTTTTAAATTATTTTTTAACATTTATTTTTGAGACACAGAGAAACCACAAGTGGGAGAAGAACAGAGAGAGAGGAAGACATAGAATCTGAAGCAGGCACCAAACTCTGCGCTGTCAGCACAGAGCCTTATGTCACGCTTGAATTCATGACCCATGAGATTGTGACCTCAAATGAAGTAGGACACTCAACCTACTGAGCCACCCAAGTGCCCCTACGGGCTCTTTATTTTGTTGTCTCTTTAAGGGTGAGGACTCAGCTTCCTAACACCCTCTAGGATCTTCAGTATCTGATCTGGCTGATCTTTAAAATTCCAAGGTTTAAGTCTTGCTTGTTGTAAGAACTCATGAGATTGCTCTTCTTGCTTTTAAGGCCAAATATTAAAAGAATTTGTTTTCCCCATGCAGGCTCCAAATTGTGATAGTCTTATTTTTTGCTCTTCTCTGTTCCCCCAGCACCCTCCCCACGATGGATTACCACTGTCTGTTTTGCTCCCAAACTGAGCCTTTACCCTTCCTATCTTCTTCCTATCTCCTTTAGTTATAGAGTTTGTTCTGCCAGTATTCGTGTCTTTTTTGGGTTGTTTACACTGATGTTAGTGTTATCTCATTGTATCCATGGGATGAAGTGAGCTTAGGGTCCACCTATTCTGTCATCTTTCCAGCCTCTACACTGTATTCTAAAGTAAGAAAACTAGAAATAATATATTTGACTTCGCATTGCATAAATTCTGTTTTTTCAGCTTTAGATTTTTATATCCTGTGACTTTTAAAGGCATGATTATTAGAAATATATGAATATACAACAAAGTAACCATGTAAAAAGTTTATATTTTGTAATTTTTATATTTGTATACATTCTAAAACCATCTCCACTGTTAGCAGAGTTTCCTCATGTCCCCATTAGCAATCCCCATTGTCAGCATCTCTCCATTCCACCCCCTGCCATCTAAGGCAACAGCTGATCTTAGGTTTGCTAATAAACATCCATTTCCATTTCCTATAGTTCTATAGAAGAAGACAAATGCAATGTCTGTTCTTTTGTCTGGATTTTCACTCAGCTTAATTATCTTGAAATTCATCCACACAATTGACAGTATTAATAGTTCATGTTTCCACTGCTTGGTAATATTTTATCATGTAGCTCTACCACAATTTGTTCATCCATTCACATATTAATTTTCTATTTTTTGTCTATTACAAATCTATAGACAAAGATGTACAGTTTTTTGTATGAATATATCTTTTTAATTCTCTTGGGACATACTTAGGACCAGAATAGATTTAGTGCTAACATAGGTACATATTTAAACATGGCATAATTGTTTTACAGAGAATTGCTTCATTTTAACATTCCCACCAACAATGTATATGAATTACAGCTGTGACACATTCTTGAAAATAGTTGGAGTGGACATTTTAAAAATATTAAACATTCTATTTGGTATATAATGAAACATCATCATGGTTTTAATTTCCCTACTGACTAATGTTGAACATCACTTCATTTTTACCATTCATATAGATTCTTTGGTGAGTATTCAAACCCTTAGACCTTTATTTTTCTTGAGTTGTTATCCTTGAATTTGGGGGACTTTATTTATTCTTTGTGCGAGTCTTCATTCAGATATGTAATTAACATACATTTTCTCTCAGTCTGTGGCTTGGGTTTTCTTTTTATTTTCAGCACCATCTCTGAAAGGATGAGAGTCCTTTTTTAGTAAAGTCAAATATGTTATTTGTCTTTTCTTTTAAGGATCATTCTTTTAGTATTGTCATTAAGAAATCTTTGCCTAAACCAACATCAAATATATTTTATCCCATCAGATTTTCTTCTATACATTTTATAATTTAAGATTTTATATTTGGAGTTCTCTAGCTGTCTCCATTCTGAAATGCCTCTTCACTCTTCAGAAATCTTATTTCCTCCAGTCCCTTTGCAATGGTCCTTTGACATGAAAGATGATGAGTTTTTCCTATCAGACATTTGTACACTGCACCTCCATAACTGGATCCTCTCCCAGGGGAAAACTATACAAGTTTAAACTTCCCATTACTACGTTTTTTATTAACACATTGTATAGGGATACCTACTATCTAGGTAACTAATAAATACACATCCTTCATTTCACATATTTTTGGTAAGAATATAAGCCTTTATTATGGTAAGATACCGTCCTTCTATACCTAATTTGTTGAAAGTTTTTATCATAAATGGATATTGAATTTTATCTAATATTTTCTCTCCATTTATTGAGAGAATCTTAGGATTTTTTTCAAATTGTTAATCACATATATTAAGTATTGGACAGATAGATTGAGACATAGATAAATAAAGATAGAATATCAGATAAATTGGTTATCAGATAGATTAATTTGCCAATATTGAGCCATTCTTACATCCAAGGAATGAAGCCTACTTGTTTATGGCGTATCATATTTTTAAAGTTCTGCTGAATTTTGTTATGTTTTTGGAAATTTCTGCATCTGTATTCATCAGAGTTGGTGGCCTATGATTTTCTTGTAGTGGCCTCTTATAGCTTTGTTATCATGATAATGCTGGTCTGGTAAAATGAATTTGGAAGTAATCCCTCTGCTTTAATTTTTTGGGAAGAGTTGAGAAGGATTGATGTTAATTCTTCAAATGTTTGGTAGAATTCACTAGTGAAGCGATATATCCAGGCTTCAGTTTCTTGGGAGAATTTTGATTACTGATTCAACCTTCTGACTCATTTTTGGCAGGTTCAGATGTTCTGTTTCCTCCTGATTGAGTCTTGGTGAGTTGTATGTTTCTAGAAAGCTTTCCATTACTTCTGGGTTGTTCAATTTGTTGACATATAGTTATTCACAATAATCTCTTATGATCCTCTTTCTGCGGGATTGGTTTTAATGTCTCCTCCATTTATAACTTTCTTAGCTATTTTTTTTCCTTTGTGAGTCTAGCTAAAGGTTTGTTAGCTTTCTTTATCTTTTCAGACAGCCAGCTCTTAGTTTCATTTATTTTTATTTATTAGTTTCCTGTATTCTATTTCATTTTTTCTGTTATGTTTATTACTATTATTTTCTTCTTTCTGCTTACTTTCAGCTTCATTTGCTCTTTTTCCAGTTCCTTTAGGTATAAAGTTAGATTGTTTCTTTGAGGTCTATTTTTTTTGATGTATGCATTTATATTTATAAATGTCAATATTAGAACTGCTTTTAAATTTTTTTTTAATGTTTTATTTATTTCTAGGAGAGAGAGAGAGACAGCGTGAGCAGGGGAGGGTCAGAGAGAGAGGGAGTCACAGACCGAAACAGGCTCCAGGCTCTGAGCTGGCAGTCAGCACAGAGCCCGACGCGGGGCTCGAACCCACGAACCGCGAGATCATGACCTAAGCGAAAGTCGGATGCTTAACCGACTAAGCCACCCAGGCGCCCCCTATATTAGAACTGCTTTTGCTGCATACCTGCATAACTTGGTATATTGTGTTTCCATTTTCATTTGTCTCAAGAAACTTCATATTCTCTTTAATTTCTTCTTTGATCCATTGCTTACTCTGAAGTATGTTGTTTTATTTTCATGTGTTTGTGACATTTTCAGATTTTTTCCTGTTACTCATTTCTAGTTTCATACTATTATGGTCAGAAAAGCTACTTAGTATGATTTCAGTCTTCTTAAATTTGCTATTATTTGTTTTGTGGTGTTAATATATAATCTAGTCTTAAAAATGTTCTGCATGCACTTAAGAAGTATGCACACTCTGCTATTGTTGTGTGAAATGTTCTGTATATGTCTGTTAGGTCCTTTTGGTCTGTAGTATTGTTCAAGTCTACTCTTTCCTTATTAATTATCTGATGGGAAGATCTGTCCATTGTCCAAAGTGAGGTATTAAAGTACTAAATTCTTTTTGTATTGCTGTTTTATTTTCTCCTTTTTGTTCTATTAGTATTTGCTTTATATATGTGGGTACCCCAATGTTAGATGCATAAATATGTATAGGTATAACTTCTTGCTGGATCAATCCCTTAATAATGGGCATCTTTCTCTTTTTATCATTTTTTAGGTTGAAGTATATTTTGTCTGATAGAATTATAGCTACACCAGCTTTCTTTTATATATCATTTGCTTGAAATGTCTTTCTCCATTTCCTTTTACTCTGTATTTATTTTTAAAGTTATAATGGGTCTTTGATAGGTGGCATATTACTGGAAAATTTTTTATCCATTCAGCCATACTGTCTTCTGAGAATTTAATTTATTTATGTCTAAAGTAATTATTGATAGGTAACAACTGACTGTCACCATTTTTTCATTTTCTTGCTATGTTGTAGATACATGGTCACTTGCATCTTGCTGTTGTCTTTTGTGAATTTAATGACTTTTTGTAGAAATTTGCTCTTACTCCTTTAGCATAATGTTGTACATAACTACTACAGACTTTTCTTTGGAGTTAATACCAGGATTACATAAAAATATATTTATTATGTTCTATTTTAATCTGGTGGCAATTTAACTTGAATAGTATTCCTAAACTACACACTTTTACTTCTCCTCTTTTAGGCTATTAATGTACAAATAATCTATTTTTTAGTATAGTTGGCAGACAGTTAAATTTGTTCCAGGTGAACAACTTAGTGATTTGACAAGTTTATACTTAGGCTATATTCACACAATTGTAACTCTCATCTGTCCGGTTACATCAATATTATATCACTGAATGTATTCCTTATGCTGTGCCTTTTATATGCATGGATTTTTCATTTCATAAGTGGAAACCTGTATCTCATTCTCTCCTTACCCCATTTTTTCTCACCCACCCACCCCTCTCTGGCAAGTAGCCGTTTATTCTTTGTATTCATCAATCTACTTCTGCTTTTTTGTTTGTGTGTGTTTTAGATACCCCTTATGTTTAGAATCAAAAGGTATTTGTCTTTATCATCCTGCTTATTTCACTTAGTGTAATACCCTCAAGGTCCATCCATATTGTCTTAGGTGGCATGATTTCATCCATTTTTATGGCTGTGTAATATTCCATTGTGTATGTATACCCCATTTTCCTTATTCATCTACTGATAGATGCTTAGATTGCTTAGATATTTTAGCTATTGTAAATAATGCTGCAGTAAATAAGGGGTACATATATATTTTCAAATTAGTATTTTTCATTTTCTTAGGGTAGATCTACCCAATAGTGAATTATTGAATCACATGGTATTTCTATTTTTAATTCTTTGAGGAACCTCCATACTGTTTTCCATAGTGGCTATACAAATTTATATTCCCACCAAGAGTGCATGAGAGTTTTGTTCTCTACATATCTTCAGCAACACGTGTTACCTGTTTTTATATTATGTGTACATTAAGAAAATATTGTAGTTGCAGTTATTTTTAATACATTTTTAAACTTCAAGTTGTATTGAATTACATGCCATCATTACAATATTAGAGAATCTGACTTTGACTATATATTTACTATTACACATAAGTTTTATACCTTCTTATGTTTTTTATGTTGTTAACATTACTTTGTTTTTAAATATTTATTTACTTTAAGAAACGGAGGGGCTGAGAAAGAGAGAGGGAGAGAGAGAATTCCAAGCAGGCTCCATGCTGTCAACGCATAGCCCAATGTAGAACTTGATCTCACAAACCATGAGATCATGACCTGAGCTGAAGTCAACATTCGGATGCTTAACCAACTTAGCCACTCAGGCACCCCAACATTCTTTATTTAGGCTTGAAGAACTGTGTTTAGTATTTATTGTAATGCCGGTCTAGTGGTGAACTCCCACAGCTTTTCTTTGTTTGAAAAAGTATCTCTTCATTTCTGAAAATCAGCTTTGCCAAGTATAATATTCTTGGCTGATAGGGCTTCCTCCCCCCAATATTACTAATACATCATCCCATTCTCTTCTGGCCTGTGTTCTTGTAGTTCAATCAACTTCTTTATGAGAATTATTTTGATTTCTGTGAGACAGTTCATAAATGTTCATTTCTTTATGGCCAATTATTGCAGCTTGATTAGGTTATTTTGATGGTATCGTGTTTGCCTGATTTTTTTATGATCCTTGATTCCTTATATTGATATCTTTACATTTGAGTAGTCTCCTTTTCTATATTTTACAGGTTTGCTTTTGTACAACCTTACCAGTAAGCTCACTTCGTGGTTCTGGATGGGTAAACTGGCAGCATCCTTGGTCAAGTGTGTCTTGTTATCAGGGTCTATGTTAGTGTAAGACCACTGTTGAATCTCTGAGGTTGGGAGGAGTGGTACCATTAGATGGGAACAGTTGCATAGCACAGTTGGTTCCCTGGCTAAGAATGGCTACAGAATGGTCTCTATAGTTGCCTGGATTGTCAGGTCAGGCTCCTTAGGTAGTACTGGGTGCCATACTTAACAGTAGGCAGGCCTATGAGTTAGTCTCGCTGTTCAGGCAGGGCAACAGTGCAAACTGTTTAGGGACCTAACAGTGGTTTAGGGACCTAACTCATGCAGAACTGTGCACTGAGTTACCTGGCTAGACAGAGACATTGCCTTTGTTCTACAGATTGGTAGAACTGCTGACTGCTGACTGGCCTCTTTCCTCTATTACACTGTTAGGCTACAGGATGGACCACAGAGCTTTCCAGGTGGTCTGGTTAGATTTCCTGGTCAGGCAGGGCTGTTTTCATGACTTAGTGGCCCCACAGATTATATTCCTTGCCTGGTGGGGCATAGAACAAGTCTAAAGTCTAACAAGGATTTTGGGATCCCAAATCAAACAGAGTTGTATACTAAGCTCCTTTATCAGACAGAACCTCTGACTTGGCTCTATGAAAGGGCATTACCGCTGGCCAGACTCTCCACTCAAGTTCTGAGCTACATTGATTTCCAGGTGCTGGGTCTATAAGTTTCCTGGCCAAGCGGGGCTCAGGTGGCACTCAGCAGTACACAGGGTTGTGAATTAACTTCTTGCCTGGTTGCAGTGGTGGAACAGACTCCAAGGCCAGCAGGAACGCTACACCAATTTCCCTGATCAGCAGAGTCAACCTCTTAGCTCTGCAGATGGGCAAAGCCATTGTCAGGGATTTCTTTTCAGATGCTTCTACAAGTAGAAACTCAGTCTATTAAGATTGATTGCAGCCAGTCTCACCCTCCCCCCTCATAACCTTCTCTCCAGTTATCAAGCCCCATTGATTACCACCTATTTCCCTGTGTGGCAAGACCCTAGTGAGTCTGCCAGAAAGTAAGCCACAGCTATGGGGGACCTAAATGTTCATCTTGAAGTCTTATTCCCAGTGGGAAAATCAAGGGCCCAGGGGAGCCCTCTTGCTATGGCATTGTGTCACCTTGGCGGGGGAGGGCAATAATAGTCAGAATGTGGTCAATATACATTCTGAATAGTGCTATAGTATACAGGTATTATAGAGATATCTTTGACATCCTGTTTACATTTCATTGACAATACACCTAAAAGTGGAATTGTTGGATCATATGGTACTTTCATTTTTAGTTTTTTGAGAAACCTCCATACTTTTTTTCAACAGCGGTACCAATTTACATTCCCACCAACAGAGCATTAGAGTTGCTTTTACTCCACATCTCTGACAACATTTATTGCTTGTCTTTTTGATGACAGTCATTCTACAAGTGTGAGGTGGTATTTCATTGTGCTTTCAATTTGCATTTCCCTCATGATTAGTGGTGTTGAGCTCCTTTATGTACCTGTTGACTATATGTCTACTATCTTTGGAAAAATGTGTATTCACATCCCTGCCCAATTACAAAAGATAAAACATTCCATTTCTTCCTATAGTTTTGACTCTCCTTTGAAATCCACTCTTTGTGCTTACTTTTTTTATTTTTTAGAGTTTATTTGTATTAGCATTAATGTTTATTACTTCTTCATACCATAAGGTGAATGGCTAGAACTTTAAATACATGTAACGTGTTGCTTTTGTATTGGTTCCAGCCATTTTTATCAAAATAAAACTGGCAAATTCAAAATTGATACCTACTGTGTTGGACATTTCCCATTAGGCACATCTGTTTCCTTTCTTCCTCAAGCCAAGGTTTATTTTACTGGATTCACAATGGTGCATGCAAACTAATGTCCTCATGCTTTGGACCTATGCCATGAGCTTTACATGTTCTGCTCTGAGATTGTGATTTTCTTATGAAATGCCTGTGAAAATGGCTTAGTACTCACGTAGGACTATTACATTCTAAAAATGTAATGCCCCAGACACATTTCAAAAGAATCCTAAAGAGGTCCCATAGGACTGTGTAACTAAAATGCCATTTCTTTGAAACAGTGGCCAGTTTAATAATGTGTTTTTTATATTTGTTTTACCCCAGTCTCTGCTTCAGGATCCTGGTTGATCACTGCTCCTTGGGATCATACATTGAAGTTAATGATGTGCATATAACTCTTTGTCTACAGCTCTGCTTTCAGAGAATCCAAGCTTAGACTAATTTAGTTTTATGCCCCATGTGGTCTTAGTAATCCAACCTTTAAGATGTGATTAGAGAGTTGGCTCACTTACAAGTCACACAACAACGTGGACATGGTCCTTGATAAACAGGATACTGAGCTACTCCTAGCATGCAATAGCATTACATTAACCAAGATTGTCATCTGTGGT
Source organism: Crocuta crocuta (assembly GCF_008692635.1). Taxonomy (NCBI): domain Eukaryota; kingdom Metazoa; phylum Chordata; class Mammalia; order Carnivora; family Hyaenidae; genus Crocuta; species Crocuta crocuta. The sequence goes on from NW_027530502.1 coordinate 3,367,522, forward strand.
GGAGCGTGAAGTAACGCATAGGAATTGTAAGGTGGCTATAGTCCTTAAACAATGTGTGAGAGGTGGTTATCATATGTGTTATGAGTTATTTGGGTTTGTTAATTAATACAGAAACACTAAATAAAGGAGAGTAAGGATTAAGTCAGCCATCTATCAACCCACAGAACTCTGAGATCCAGGTAGCCTCTACGGCATCTTTCAAGGAGGATCTGAACCTTATATCTGCACTTAAGATAATGCTTAAGTCAGGTAAACAATTTAATAAAAATAGGAACATAAGCCCTAATATGGCATCTTTGACATTGGCAAAGGATTTTAGGGTTTTTCCCATATCAGGATATCTCCCTTTAAGGTAAACGACAAATTGTTGCACCTTAAATCACATACCTTTCATAATGAGACACTTTACCTCATTTTACTCCCCCATTTTGAAACACTACATCCTACACTTAGGTAAATTCTTCTTCTCTTCAATTTGTTATTCTAGAAGTTAGCAAACATTTTCTGTAAAGAATAAGATAGTACATATTTTAATGTTTGCAGACAAAATGGTTTTGTTGAGCTACATAACTCTGCTATTGTGTAAAAAAGTAGCCATAGATAACACATAAACAGGTAGGTGTGGTTGTGTTCTAATAAAATTTGGTTAAAAAAAAAAAGCATACTGGTTTTGAGCTACAAGTCATAGTTCAGAATCCACTAGTAATGGGTAACTTGGAAAAGTTCTAGTCTAAAGTGGGGTCCAGAGGAAGAAGCTACTTTATAATTCCAAGTCCAGAATATGATAAAAGTTTCTCTGTCACTCAGGCCATGTTGCCCAACAGATCTGATGATAACTAGCCTTTTGTATAGTGTATCAAATGCCAGGTGGAGCCTCTGACAAACATCAACAAAGGATGTGTTGCATAGACCAATAAGCAGATCCTTCCCTCAGAACATATTGATACTTCTTGTTTTACACTGTGATTGATACTATCTTTGACAACCCTGTGTTTAAAACTCTACAGTATCTTGATCAGCACTCACGCATATGTGCCAGAAAGTCCAGCGTAATCAACACTTTCAGGGCCAACCAAGTGACACACAACTGATGGTTAAATGCATTTGCCTTTCATCACCTGGATAGACAGTTTTGAGATATGTAAGACCTCTTAGAAGCAACTGTGAGAGAGTACTAATTGCCATAGTGATGGCCAACTCATTTACACACCTTTTTATCTACTTTCCCTTCTGCATTTTACTCTCCTCATCTATCAGTTTGGCTTTCTGGGATTACCTCCCCACAAAACACCAGTTGTATTCAAATATATGACTCAGAGGCTTATTTCAGAAGAACCTAATGTAAGATATCTCCTTAAATGCACAAGACAAAATTGTATTATTCTAACATTCCAAGATAGAAATAAAAGATTCCTTTTTCTGCATGTAATTATTTATGAAGAAACATAATAACCTCCTAAAAATAATTTAAAATACAAAAAAGGGAATGATGAATCCCTTTTCTTTCTCATAAAAACAAGGGGATGATGTATTTCAATATACACTGAGAAATCAAAAGTAATTTAACTAGTCTGTACATTGAACTGGTCAGCAGTATTTGCTGTAATTTCAAGTAACTTAAATGATGCCTCTGTAGCTTTATATAAAGAAATTAAGTTCAAAGGCAATTTGGCTTTTACAGATGAAAATATAAATCAGATAACACTTTAAGAATATTTTCTACTGTCTAATATTTTGTGTGGCTTCTTTTTATTAATTTTGGTGGAGGAGAATTTGGAAAAATTAAAATAGAATATTCAGGGTTAGGGGCTCCTAGCCCTGTCCATTTATTTATTTTGAATCATATTTGGTGTCATATCATGTAGGTTTACCTTTATTTAAACTAAGATATAGAGAAAAAATCAAGATAAATGGTAATCTTCCCTCCTCTGTTCACATATTTTTTTGTTCTTTAATTTCCTAAACCAGAGATGTGCTGAGTGTAACACAATATGTCACTGTTAAATGAGTTGCTACTTCTAGCTGTCACTTTTGATCAGAAGGCACACAGGTTTGGGGCATAACACTTGCAAATAAAAATCAGAGAAATAAAAACAATTTCCATTTTCACTTAAAAATTCACAAACTGTGGTGCTCTGAGCAGCATGTGGTAGTTAAGAAAACATGTCTTTGATTTTTCTTCTATAGAAAAGACAATCTGGAGAAATAGTGAATGACAAAAATGTATCTTAGCTTTCTGAATATTTGGGAATGCTGTGAAGATATCACTAATTAAATAAAGGCTGTGAAGTCTTGTTCCCCTCCTGTGTTAGGCCTAATGTGATCAAAGAGGCTGTATGTGACATTTTAACTCACTGGTTGATAGGAATATTTTATATTATTTGTTCAATTAATAAAAATTTCCAAAACAAAACATGGCTTTTAAATTCCCCATGGATCTTGACTACACTGTTTAAGTGCTTTCTTACAAAAGATTGAATAGTGCTTGACATATTAGAGGCCAAAACAAATTATTAACATGTAATTTCTCGATGAGCCAAATCTCAGCTTGCTTTCTCTGTCTATAGAATCTTGTCTGCCACAGTGATTTCTGATAGAAATCATCATAAGTAAGCTCACAGGGCAGAATGTTTCATTTCTTAGGACTGCATATCCTGTGAGATATTATGTACAATCATGGACCTACTGAATCTACCTGTTTTGGGAAAAGGTCACAAAATTGATTTAAAATAGCCTCTTTTTAAGACCACTTTCCTGATAACTTTTAGCTGAATTGCCAAATCTGGTCAACTGAACCCTCCTAAAATGTTAAAATGTGTCATATATCCACACAATGGAATATGACCCAAAAAAGTGATCTAACAAGCCATGAAAATACATATAATAACCTTAAATGCACATTGCAAAGTGAAAGAAGACGTTCTGAGAAGACTATGTATACTGGACTCTGAACAACACAGGTTTTAACTGTGTGGGTCCACTTACATGTGGATTTTTTTAAACAAATACAGTACTGTTAATGTATTTTCTTTTAAGATTTTTTCAGAATATTTTCTTTGGCTTATTGTAAAATATATAATAAAAGAACATACAGAATATGTGTTCAACATTGGTTTGTTTTTAGTAAGGCTTCCAGTCAACAGTATTCAATTAGTAAAGATTTGGGGATTAAAAGTTATACATGGATTGTCACTTGCATGGGAGGTCAGTGACCCTAACCCCGTATTGTTCAAGGGTCAACTTTACTTTGATTCCAACTGTATGACATTCTTGAAAAACCAAATCTATGGAGAAAATGTAAAGATCAGTGGTAGCCAAACCTATTAAATGTACAACACCAATAATGAATCTTCAGGTAAACTGGACTATGAGTGACTTTGATGTATCAATGTGGGTTTATCTTTTTTTTTTTTTTTTAAATAACTACCATTCTTGTGAGTGATGCTGACGATGGGGAGGCTTTGTATGGGTGGTAGCAAGGAGGATATGGGAAATCTCTGTGCCTTCTTCTCAGTTTTGTTGTAAACCTAATTAAAAGACATTCTTTAAAAAGTATGCACTGGGTAAAGGTAAAAGTTGGGAAGCAGTGTGTAGAGGTAAGTATAGGAGAAGTAAAAACTTGGAATTAGAAGATGCTGTTTTAGCAGCAGTACTTAGTGATCATGGTCAAGTCTCTTACATTCTTGGAGATTCTACCTCCACATCTGTGACATGAGATGAATAATATTTATCTCACCAGATTGCTCAGAGAACTATGAGATACATGAATATATATTTTAGCTATAGAACCCTTTATATGTTATCTACTTCTCAGTAAGATTGCAGAATTTTCTATGTAAGTATATCTCGTTGTTTGATAGCTTGTAAACTAATAGTTCTTAGCAAATTTATTATGCATCAGAATTAGCTATGCTAACACCCAAGAGACTTTTTTTTGTTATTTGATAACACTATTTTTAGAAAGCCAATCAATAACTATTTCTTGATTCATAATTTAGGATGAAACTCTTTTAAATTGAGAGTTTTTATTCAATGCCATTTATTGATTTTTCAGCAAGTCACAAGAAAGGAAAATAAATACTACTTTTCAACCTGGCCTTTAGTTGCCTTCAATTTTGTCTGTGGTCACATTTAAAGACATCAACAGAACACTAGTTTCATTTGTTTGGAATAAAGAATAGGACAATGACTAAATAGGTTTTGGCTTCATCTTCTCACTTCTGTGGGTCCTTACTTTACTGGTGTATTAGTCAATGGCTTTTAGACCAACAGTTTCCCTCCTGAAGTCCTGAGATTTAAAATGGTAGCTACTATAGATCAATTATAGCACTCAGGCACCAAAGTCTTGGTGATGATAAAGGAGAGGAAAAATAAAACAACTTGTCCAAAAAGGGTTTCTGAGAAGGACTTTAGAACTAATCTAAATTGCATTGTAGTCAGTCTTGTTCAGATTTATCTTTGAAAAACTATACTTGTATTATATCATCTCAGCTTTAAATTCCACCCAGAAGTTGATTCTACAGTTTTTTCAGGAAAATTCATGTTTCTCCCCTCAAAAGGAATTAGTTCATGTAGTGCCTACTTCATGGAAAGGAACATGACTATGGCAGGGAAGAAAAAAGAAACCGAGAACATTTTGGGCTATAAAGTAGTGCTCCAAAAATGATTGGGATATGTCAAAAGGATATAGGGGCTAGTGAGAGGTGTCTCCTACAAACCAAATGGGGTAAAATTTGAATTTAAAATAATATTTAAAAAGTTAATTATTAAAATTATGTCTCATTGAATAAAAATATATGTCTATGACATTATAAATAAGTGGAAAAAAGTTTAGTGAGAAATGGGATATTTATATAGTTTCAAAGCAGGTCCTCACAAAATGCTGATTAATTCCAAGGAGAAAAAGAGTAACTTTAGAGTGAAGAACCTTAAAAAACACCTGATTAATCAAGTGATCAAAGTGAACATCATCAATAATTAGATAAATTGAGATAGTTTGCCACAATAAAAGATATAGTGAGAAAAACCCTCTATCTCATGTGATTCTTGAGAAATGTGAATCAACAAGTAGAAGGACATAATACAAAATAACTGGTCAGTTATCTTCAAAGGTGTAAAAATCACAAAGGCCAAGAAAAGACTGAGGGACTATTAAGTACTGAAAAAAAAAAAAAACCTAAAGAAAAAGTTTTATTTCTGTTTATTCTGCTCTGAGGGATATTGTTGGGTGACAAAATCTGAATGACTTCTGAGGCTTAATTGGCAGCAATGTACCAATGGTAATTTCTTAGTCTGAAAGGTTATATTGTGGTTACAAAGGATAATGTATTGTTTGTAGAAAGGACACCCCAAAATATTGAAGGCACAAGTTTTGCTGTGATCCTCAAAAAATATCAGAGAGAAAGTTTTTGCATTGCACTTAGGACTCTTCTGTAGGTTTGTGATTATCAGGTATCCAGGATCCATTCTATCAAAATCAAATCATGGTCAGTAATAATAAAGATATACGCAAGTAGACAGCCATTGGCGTACATCTGCAGCTGCTGGACCTTCACACTGAATCTCTTTAGTGGAAGCTGGGCTCCATTACTCTACCCTAAATCCCAATCCTGGGTTCTGACTGCTTATTCCTGCTTGGGGCAAGGATAGCACAAGTGGACCACTCTGTACAACCTAGGGCTGAGGCAAGTCTTTGGCATACAATATTCCATTTAAACCCAGGCTACCACCTCACAGAGGTTTAATGGCAACTCTTGAAGAAGGCAAAACTTTCTATGCTTCTCCTTAGCAGGCACACTTTTAGGTTTCCCTCATAGCAGGGTGCTGTGGTACAGGACTGGATGATGTTGACAAGGATAGGCTTCCATGTCTTCAAAAGTTGGTGGAAGATCCAGACAATATCAGGTAACTAACTGACTGACACCAAGCTGTGGACCACACTTTGAAGAGCCTTGCTCCAAAGCTACCTTCCTTGGCTTAAAGAGTGGGGATTGTCACTTGTTACTCTAATGATAAATTCTTTTCACTCAGGCTCATATAATTTCCATTATTTGCAACCAAAGGAATATAATAACTTATGTGGAATGTAACCACCTCTTTGCTCTATTGGACTCATAGAGGTAATTCACCTGCCTGCCTCCTTTCATAAATGATGCATTCCTAAAACTGTGTACTCATAATATATTTGGGGGCACCTGGGTGGCTCAGTCGGTTAAGCATCTGACTTCAGTATCAGGTCATAATCTTGCAGTTGGTGAGTTCGAGCCCCGCGTTAGGCTCTGTGCTGACAGCTCAGCCTGGAACCTGATTTGCATTCTGTGTCTGCCTCTTCCCCACTCACACTGTCTGTCTGTCTGTCTGTCTCTCTCAAAAATAAACATTAAAATTTTTAAATAATATATTTGAATGTTATAATGCATGTTTTTGTTTCCAGACAGTTAATATATAATATCCTTTATTACACATCAATTTTAAGTATAGTTTTCAAAAAAATATTTTTAAACACTGCATATATATTCTTTAATTGCATTCTGATTTTTTTAATTGTACACTTTGTCAATATGTTAAATCATTGAGTATCTCACTTAAGGTAAAGATTTTCTGTTTTTTGGATACAAAATATTTTCTTCCTCTGTATCAGCTGTATTAATTTGTGACACTTGTGCTATATACAAACAGTGTGTGCACTTCTATTTTTCTGCTTGGAATCATTCATCTTCAATATTCATTTATCAAATAATTTTTAAGAAGTCCATATTTGGTCAGGTAGATATACAAATATATAGAAAGATATATAGATAAAATTTGTCTATCTTTTGAATTAATGGTATGGATTTACCATGTACTAAAAGTCAGATTATTCAGAAGCTGAATATGTAAATTTCATAAGAGTACAATAAGAAAACAGAAAACAAAACAGAAAAATTTCAAGTAAAATAGCTTGAGAATTGTGTTGTAGCATAACTGAATATATATAAGTATACATATGTAAATAAATCAAAGATTTTTATTTTAAAAAATAAGGGAACGACCTTCCTAATTTAAGGACTTTTCTTATATTCTTTATTTATCCATGAAAATAATACAAAATTACATGTACTAAAGAGTGAAGAGCCTCTCATATCTTCCCTACTTCTCAGTCTACTTTCCAATAATGAACACTGTTAGTGCTTTGGAGCAGATCCTTCCTGGGCTTTCCTATATTTACTAGAATAAGAATGACAATACAATGAGCAGTTAAGACCATATCATGCAGACAGCTATACCGCCTGAGTTCAAATCTCTCTGCTTCTTGGCATTTCTGTATATGTGAGCATATTCTCTTTAAAGTAGTCTCTTCATTTTTTGTAACTGGGCTCATAACCAAGTTGGTTATACAGATTAAATAATGTGGAAACACTAGAACAGTGTTTGGCTGTAACCATCTTTCTGGGTTCTTTACATAGACAAGCATGTCTAGTTCTCATACATATATACACAAAATGAAAACCTTTACGGGAGCTTGGGTGGCTTAGTCTGAAGCATTTCACTTCAGCTCAGGTCATGATCTTGAGGTTCGTGAATTCAAGTCCTGCATTGGGCTCTGTGCTGACAACTCAGAGCCTGGGTCTGCTTCACATTCTGTGTCTCCCTCTCTCTCTGTCCCTCTTCTATTTATGCTCTGCTTCTCTCTCTCTCTCAAAATAATAAAACATTAAACAAAATTTTAACTCTATGTAATTATATTTTTTCACAGTGAACATTTCCCAATTTCTTATCTCACTAAAAATCATAGTATTCCTTACTAAATTTGCAAATAAGGGAGGGGCAGAGAGAGAGGGAGACACGGAATCTGAAGCAGGCTCCAGACTCTGAGCTGTTAGCATAGAGCCCAATGGGGTTCACAAAGCCACAAACCATGAGATCATGACCTGAGCCAGTCAGGTTCCCAACTGACTGAGCTCCCCAGGTGCTCCAAAAGAAGACACTGTCTTTTTCCCGTTGTGTATTCTTGCCTCTTTTCCAAGATAAATCAACCATATAATAACAGGTTAGTTTCTGGACATTCCATCCTGTTCCATTGATCTATGTGTCTATTTTGTGCCAGTATCATACTGTTTTGATTACTACAGCTTTGTAATATAATTTGAAGTGCAAAATTGTGATTCTCCAGCTTTATTTTTCTTTTTCAAGATTGTTTTGACTATTTGGAATCATTTGGGGTTCCACAAATATTTTAGGATTCTATTCTAGTTCTGTAAAAAAAAAATGTTGGGATATTGATAGAGATTGCATTAGACAAGTAGGTTGCTTTAGGTGGTATAGACATTTTAGCAACATTTATTTTTCCAATTCTTGAGCATGAACCCTATTTTCATTTGTGTCTTCTTCAATTCGTTTCATCAATGTTTTATAGTTTTCAGAGTGTGGATCTTTTAACCCCTTAGTTAAGTTTATTCCTAGGTATTTGATTCTTTCTGGATTTTTTTTTAAATCTCATTTTTAAATGGGATTGCCTTCATAATTTCTCTTTCTGTTGCTTCATTATTAGCATATAGAAATGCAATAGATTTCTGTACAATGATTTTGTATCCTGAGACCTTATGGGACTCATGGATCAATTCTGGCAGTTTTTTGGTAGAGTATTTACAGTTTTCCATATATAGTATTATGTCATCTGCACACAGTGGAAGTATTACTCCTTCTTTACCAATCTGTCTTTTATTACTTTTTGTTGTCTCCTTGCTGTGGCTGGGACTTCATAATGAATGAAAGTAATGAGGGTGGACATCTTTGTTTTCTTCATGATGTTATAGGGAAATTCAGTTTTTCTCCATCAAGTATGATGTTAGCAGTGGGTTTTTCATAGAGGATCTTTATTATGTTGAGGTATGTTCTCTCCAAACCTACTTTGTTGAGGATTTTTATCTTGAATGGATGTCATACTTTGTCAAATGCTTTTTCTACATCTATTAAAATAATAATATATTTTTTATCATTTCCCTTGTTGTTGTGATGTATCACGTTGACTGATTTGTGAACATTTAACCACCCTTGAATGCTGGGAATAAACCTCACTTGATTGTGGCAAATGTTTTTTTAATGTATTGTTGGGTTTGGTTTGGTGATATTTTGCTAAAGATTTTTGTATCTATGTTCATCAAAGATATTGGCCTGCAGTTGTTGTTTTTTTATAGTGTCTTTATCTGTTTTTGGTATCAGGGTAATGTTGGACTCATAGAGTACATTTGGAAGTTTTTCTTCCCTTCTATTTTTTAGAAAAGTTTGAGAAGAATAGGTATTAATGCTTTTTTAAATGTTCGGTAGAATTCATCTGTGAAGCCATCTGGTCCCAGACTTTTACTTATTGGGATTTTTAAAATACTGATTCAATTTAATTGCTGTAATCAGTGTGTTCAAATTTTCTGTTTCTTCTTGAGTTTTGGGACATTATATATTTGTAAGAATTTGTCAATTTCCTCTGGGTATTCCAATTTGTGTATAATCTTTCATAATCTGTTATAATCCTTTGTACAAATTTCTGTGGTGTTAATTATTTCTCCTCTTTCATTTGTGATTTTATTTATTTGAGTCCTCTCTTCTTGATGGATCTGGCTACAAGCTTATCAATTTTTTTTTATCTCTTTAAAGAACTAGCTTCTGGTTTCACTTTTCTGTTTTTATTTAGTTTGCTTTTAGTTTATATTTTAATTCTGCTCTAATTTTTCATATCATTTCCTTCCTTCTATTGGTTTTTTGAATGTTTTTTTCTAGCTCCTTTAGGCACAAGTATTGTGTATTTGATTTTTTTTAACATCTTAAAGTAGGCCTGTACTCCTATAAATTTTCCTCATTGAATAATTTTTGCCACATTCCAAAAATTTTGGACTGTGTGTATTCATTTTCACTTGTCTCTGTGTATTTTTTAGATTTCTTCTCTGATTTTTCATTGACCAATTTATTTTTTAGTAGAATGTTATTTAACCTCCATGTATTTGTGGTCTTTTCATATTTTTCTTGTGGTTGATTTCTGGTTTCATAGCATTGTTGTCAGAAAATTTGCATGGGATGACTCTATCTTGTTGAATTTTTTTCCTTTTTTCTTTTTTTTTTCTTTCATAGCTTATTGTCAAGTTGGTTTTCATATAACACCCAGTACTAATCCCAACAAGTGCCCTCCTTCATGCCCACCACCACCCCATACTGTCTCCACCACCCCTGTCAGCCCTTAGTTTGTTCTCAGTATTCAAGAGTCTCTCATGGTTTGCCTCCCTCCCTCTCCCCAACTATTTTTCCCCTTTTCCTCCCCCATGATCCTCTGTTAAGTTTCTCCTAATCCTCCAGTAAGTGAAAGCATATGGTATCTGTCTTTCTCTGCTTGACTTGCTTCGCTCAGCATAACACCCTCTAGTTCCATCCATGTTGCTACACATGGCCAGATTTCATTGTTCTCATTGCCATGTAGTATTCCATTGTTTAGATAAACCACATCTTCTTGATCCATTCGTCAGTTGATGGACATTTAGGCTCTTTCCATGTTTTGGCTATTGTTGAGAGTGCTGCTATGAACACTGGGGTACATGTGCCCCTATGCATCAACACTCCTATATCCTTTGGGTAAATTCTTAGCAGTGTTATTGCTGGGTTGTAGAGGAGCAAATAGAACTGTTGTTAATTTTTTGAGGAACCTCCACACTGTTTTCCACTGGGGTTGCACCAGTTTACATGGCCACCAACAGTGTAAGAAGATGCCCATTTCTCCACATCCTCGCCAGAATCTACAGTCTCCTGATTTGTTCATTTTAGCCACTCTGACTGGCATGAAGTGGTATCTCAGTGTGGGCTGAATCTGCATTTCCTTGATGATGAGGTACATTGAGCATCATTTCATGTGTCTGTTGGCCATCTGGATGTCCTCTTTGGAGAAGTGTCTGTTTATGTCTTCCCATTTCTTCACTGGATTATTTGTTTTTCTGCTGTGAAGCTTGGTGAGTTCCGTATAAATTTTAGATACTAGCCGCTTATCTGATATGTCATTTGCAACTATCTTTTCCCATTCCATCAGTTGCCTATTAGTTTTATTGATTGTTTCCCTTGCCGTGCAGAAACTTTTTATCTTGATGATGTCCCAATAGATATGTTTTGCTCTTGATTCCCTTGCCTTTGGCGATGTGTCAAGTAAGAAATTGCTGTGGTTGAGGTCAAGGAGCTTGTTTCCCGCTTCCTCCTCTAGGGTTTTGATGGTTTCCTGTCTCACATTCAGGTCCTTCATCCATTATGAGTTTTTTGTGTATGGTATGAGAAAATGATCTAGTTTCATTCTTCTGCATGTTGCTGTCCAGTTTTCCCAGTGCCATCTGTTAAAGAGGCTGTCTTTTTTCCATTGGATACTCTTTCCTGCTTTGTCAAAGATTAGTTGGCCATACATGTGTGGGTCCAATTCTGAGTTCTCTATTCTATTCCATTGGTCTGTGTCTGTTTTTGTGCCAATACCACACTTTCTTGGTGATGACAGCTTTGTAGTAGAGGCTAAAGTCTGGGATTCTGATGCCTCCCATTTGGTTTTCTTCTTCAATATTACTATGACTATTCAGGGTCTTTTGTGGTTCCACACAAATTTTTGGATAGTTTGTTCTAGCTTTGAGAAGAATGCTGGTGCAATTTTGATTGTGATTGCATTGAATGTGTAGATTGCTTTGGGTAGTAATGATATTTTAACAATATTTATTCTTCTGACCCATGAGCATGGAATGTTATTCTATTTCTTTGTGTCTTCTTCAATTTCCTTCATAAGTTTTCTATAGTTTTCATCATACAGATCTCTTGTATCCTTGTTTACGTTTATTCCTAAGTACTTTTGTTTTTTTTTGTGCAATTGTGAATGGGATCAGTTTCTTGATTTCTCTTTCTGTTGCTTCATTATGGGTGTATAAAAATGCAACCAATTTCTGTACGTTGATTTTGTACCCTGCGACTTTGCTGAATTCATGGATCAGGTCTAGTAGGCTTCTGGTGGAGTCTGTCGGGTTGTTTATGTAGAGTATGATGTCATCTATGAAGAGTGAAAGTTTGACTCCTTATTAGCCAATTCTGATGCCTTTTATTTCCTTTTGTTGTCTGATTGCTGATGCTAGGACTTCCAGCACTATGTTAAACAACAGTGGTGAGAGTGGTTGTGTTCCTGATCTCAGGGGACAAGCTCTGTTTTTCCTCACTGAGGATGATGTTAGCTGAGGGCTTCTCAGAGATGGCTTTTATGATGTTTAAGTAAGGTCCTTCTATCCTGACTTTCTCAAGGGTCTTTATTACGAAGGGATGCTGTATTTTATCAAATGCCTTTTCTGCATCTATCGACAGGATCATATGGTTTTTATCTTTTCTTTTGTTAATGTGATGTATCACATTGATTGGTTTGTGAATATTGAACCAGTCTTGTAACCCAGGAATGAATCTCACTTGATCATGGTGGATAATTATTTTTATCTGCTGTTGAATTTGATTTGCATGTATCTTATTGAGGATTTTTGCATCCGTTTTATCAATGATATTGACCTGTAATTCTTTTTTTGCTGAGTCTCTATCTGGCTTGGGAATCAAAGTAGTGCTGGCTTTGTAAAATGAGTGTGAAGTTTCCCTTCAATTTCTATTTTTTGGAATAGCTTGAGAAGAATGGTTATTAACTCTGGTTTAAATGTCTGGTAGAATTCTCCAGGGAAGCCATCTGGCCCAAGGCTCTTACTTGTTGGGTGATTTTTGATACCTGATTCAATTTCTTCACTAGTTATGGGTCTGTTCAGATTTTCTATCTCTTCCCGTGTGAATTTTGGTAGTGCATGTGTGTTTAGGAATTTGTCCATTTCTTCTAAATTGTCCAACTTGTTGGCATATAATTTTTCATAGGATTCCCTGATAATTGCTTGTATTTCTGAGGGATTGTTTGTAATAAATCAATTTTCATTTGTGATTTTGTCTATTTAGGTGCGCGGTCTCTCTCTCTCTCTCTCTCTATCTCTATCTCTATCTCCTCTCTCTCTCTCTCTTTGAGAAGCCTGGCTAGAGGTTTATCAATTTAGTTTATTTTTTAAAAAACCACACAACTCTTGGCTTCATTGATCTGTTGAACTGTTTTTTTTTTTATTCTATATTGTTTATTTTGCCCTGGTTTTTATTATTCCTCCTCTTCTACTGGGTTTGGGGTGCTCTTGTTACTTTCCTAGTTCATTAGGTATACTGTTAGATTTTGTATTGATGCTTTTTCTAGTTTCTTGAGATAGGCCTGGAGTGCAATGTACTTTCCTCTTAGGACTGCCTTTGCCGCACCCCAAAGAGTTTGGATTGTTGTATTTTCATTTGTTTCCATATATTTTTTAATTTCTTCTCTAATTGCCTGATTGACCCATTCGTTATTTAGTAGGGTATTCTTTAACCTCCATGTTTTTGGAGGTTTTCCAGACTTTTTCCTGTGGTTAAGTTCAAGTTTCATAGCGTTGTGATCGGAAAGTGTTCATGGTATGATCTCAATTCTTTTATATTTATTGAGGGCTGCTTTATGTCCCAGTATGTGATTTATCTTGGAGAATGTGCCATGCACACTTGAGAAGTAAGTGAATTCCAAAGCCTCAGGATGTAGAGTTCTAAATATATCTGTCAAATATATCTGGTCCAATGTGTCATTCAAGCATTGTTTCCTTAATGATTTTCTGTCTAGATGATCTATCCATTGCTGTAAGTGGAGAATTAAAGTCCCCTGCTATTAGCACATTCTTATCCGTAAGATTGTTTCTGTTTGTGATGAATTGTTTTATGTATTTGGGTCCGCCCATATTCGGTTCATAGACATTTATAATTGTTAGCTCTCCCTGATGGATAGACCCTGTAATTATTATATAATGCCCTTCTTCATCCTTTCTTACTGCCTTTACTTTAAAGTCCAGTTTGTCTGATATGAGTGTGGCTACTCCAGCTGTCTTTTTGCTTCCAGTAGCATGATATATACTTCTCCATCCCCTTGCTTTCAATCTGAAGGTGTACTCAGGTCTAAAATGAGTCTCTTGTAGACATCAAGTAGATAAATTTTGTTTTTTTATCCATTCTGCTACCCTGTGTCTTTTGATTGGAGCATTTAGTCCATTTACATTTAGTGTTATTATTGAAAAATATGCGTTTAGAGTCATTGTGTTCTCTGCAGGATTCCTGATTATTTTGGTGTCTCTGGTACCTTGGGTTCCCTGCAACATTTCCCTCATAGAGTCCCCCTTAGGATTTCTTGTAGGGCTGGTTTATGGTGACGAATTCTCTCAATTCTTTTTATTTTGGGAGACTTTTATCTCTCCTTCTGTTCTGAATGCAGGCTTGCTGGATAGAGAATTCTTGGCTGCATATTTTTTCTGTTCATCACATTGAAGATTTCCTGCTATTCCTTTCTGGCCTCCAAGTTTCAGTAGATAGGTCTGTCACCACTCCGATAGGTCTCCCTTTGTATGTTAGGGCCCTTTTATTTCTAACTGCTTTCAGAATTCCCTTTGTCCTTATATTTTGCCAGTTTCACTATGATATATCATGCAGAAGATCAAGTTATGTCTGAGGGGAGTTCTTTGTGCCTCTTGGATTTCAATGTCTGTTTCCTTTCCCAGATTGGGGAATTTCTCTGCTATAATTTGTTCAAGGACTCCTTCAGCGCCTTTCCCTCTCTCTTCCTCTTTTGGAATTCCTATGATACGGATATTGTTCCATTTGATTGTATCACTTAGTTCTCAAATTCTACTTTCGTGCTCCTGGATCATTTTGTCTCTTTTTCTCAGCTTCCTCTTTTTCTGTAATTGTGTCTTCTAATTCACCTATTCTCCTCTCTCCCTCTTCAATCCGTGCATTGGACATCTCCATTTTATTATGCACCTCATTATAGCATTTTTTAATTCATCACAACTATTTTTAAGCTCCATAGTCTTGGTAGCAATAGCTTCTCTGATGTCTTCCATGCTCTTTTCAAGCCCAGTGATTAATTTTATGACTATTGTTCTAAATTCTTGTTCATTTATGTTGCTTATATCTGCTTATATCAGTTCTTTAGCTGTCATTTCTTCCTGGAGTTTCTTCAGAGGAGTTCTTCCATTCTCATTTTGGCTAGCTTTCTGTCTCTTCTTAGTTTTAAAAGCCTGTTATTCACTCTGCACCTGTGAGTACTGCTATATTAAAGAAGGCTCATTGAGTGTCCAGGGCTTGTCTGTTCAGGAAGTGTTCTTTGAATGGTGTCTCTTGGTCTCTCTTGTTGAGACTTTGGTTACTTTATTTCCCTACTTGTAGTGGTATTTGGGACTCTCCACCATGTGTACTTTGGCTTGTTTCTTGAGGTAGCCCTGGAAAAGAAAACAGACACACACACAGGGAACAAAGGCATACAAACATACAGACAAATCCAACAAACAAGCAAAGCGAAAGGGAAAAAGAAGAAAGAAAGAAAATAGAAAAAAGAAGAAAAGAAAAAATAAGAAACCCAAAAGATGAAGGACAGTCTAAAAGCATAACACCATAATTCCCAGCTATAAATAAAGAGCAGGGTGTATGCAGAGCTGATAGAAGAGCATATACAAAGAGATAAATGACAGGACAGGGAGAAAGCGAAATTGGACAATGACCGGGCAGAGAGACTAAGAGCTTTAATTCAGAATGAGAAAGAGGAGAATATGGTAGGAGGTGAGGAGAAATAAAGAAAGACAACATTACTCAAAAACTATATAGTCTGATTACTCCAGACAGAGAGAGAGAGACAGAGACAGAGACAGAGAAAATAGTAGCAGTGGAGGTGTAGAATATACATCTAGAGAATGCATTAAATGTGACTTTTTAAGCAAACCAATGACCAGAATTCCTAATCCAGCAGAGGGGAGGGATATGAGTGAAACAGGGGAAAATATATCTGTATATAAAGAATCCATCTAGAATTAATCATGGCAGTGCATCCATTGTTGTTCTTGCCCTGGGGTCTGGTAAAAAAAAAAAAAAAAAAAGGAAGGCAGCTCTCTAGAGGGAATGAGAATGGTTTGGTGTATTCAGGTCTTAGCCTCCACTGCAGTCTTGTTGGCTTTTCCTTGAGGTCCCGCCTTGGTAGTTGTGGGGAGAAAATGGCGGCGCCCCAGCCCCCTCTGGAACCAAGTGCTGCAAATCATTCCTTTGGGTCCTATCTCCCTGTGCCACGAGCATAGCCATATCTTGTTGAGTTTTTAAAGACTTGTTTTGTGGCCTAATATGTGATCTAATCTGGAGAATGCTTTATGTACGTTTGAAAAGAATGTACTTTTTTTTAAATACTATTTTTTAAGATGGAATATTCTGTATATATCTGTTAAAACCATCCGTTTTCAGTATGTCATTCAAAGCACTATTTCCTTGTTGATTTGATGTGTAGATGATCTGTCCATTGATGTAAATGGAGTGTTAAAGTCAGCTAGTACTATTTTACTACTCTCAATTATTTCCTCTATGTTTGTTTTACCTGCTTTAATTATTTGGGTGCCTCATATTGGGTGCACAAGTTTTTACAATTACTACATCTCCTTGCTGGATTGTCCTCTTAATGATTATATAGCATTCTCCTTTGTCTCTTGTTACAGTCTGCTTAAAGTCTATTTTGTATGGAAGTGCTGGGTGGCTCAGTCAGTTGAGCATCTGACTTCAGTTCAGGTCACAGTCTCATGGCTGTGTCTCATGGATGAGTTCAAGCCACACATCAGGCTCTGTTCTGACAGCTAAGAGCCTGGAGCCTGCCTCAGATCCTGTGTCTCTCTTTCTCTCTGCCCCTCCCTCACTTGCTCGTGTATGCTCGCTCTCTCTCTCAAATAAACATGAAAAAAAATTTTAAAGTCTATTTTGTCTGATATAAGTATTACTATGTCAGCTTTCTTTTTCACATCCATTTCTTGATAAGTATTTCTCCATCTCCTCATTTTCAATCATGCATGTATCTTTAGCTCTGAAATGAATCTCTTGTAGATAGCATATAGATTTTTTCTTGTTGTTAATCTCTTCCATCGCCCTGTATCTTTTGATTGGAATATTTTTTTCCATTTTCTTTCAAAGAAAATGATAGGTATTGATTGGTATGTATCTATTGCCATTTTGTTACTTGTTTTATGATTATTTTTGTAGCCTTGTTTCATTCCTTTCTTCTCTTTTTATCTCTTGGTTTGTTGGCTTTCTTTAGTTATATACTTGGATCCCTTTCTCTTTAATTTCGCATATCTATTACTCATTTTTGTTTGCTGGTTACCATTCAGTTTGTGTATAACATCTATATATAGCAGTCATCATTAAGGTGATGGTTGCTTATGTTCAAACTCATTCTTTACTCCTCCTCCCATATTTTAGGTAGATGGTGTCACACTTTACATTTTATTTGGTAATTCCTTTGACTGATTTTTATAGATATATTTATTTTTACTGCTTTTGTATTTCCTACTTACCATACTCTTGCTTATGGTCCTTTCTCTGTACTCAAAGAGTCACCTTTACCATTTCTTAAAAGACTTGCTTAGTGGTCATGAATTCTTGTAAACTTTGTATGTTTGGGAAACTCTTTATCTGTCCTTCTATTCTGAATGATAACCTTGCTAGATAGAGTATTCTTGGCTACAGATTTTTCCCATTGAGCACCTTGAATATATCATGTCACTCCCTTTTGACCTGCAAAATTTCTGCTGAAAAATCTGCTGACAGCCTTAATGGTTTTCTCATGTATGGAACTGCTTTGTTTTCTCTTATATCTCTAAAAATTTTCTTTATCACCACATTTTCCTATCTTAATTACTATGTTTTTTGGTATAGGTATCCCTGAGTTGATTTTGTTGTGCTTCCTGGATCTGGATTTCTGTTTCTTTCCTCAGATTAGGGAAGTTTTCAGCTATTGATTCTTGAATTAAATTTTCTATCCCTTTTTCTTTCTCTTCTTCTGATATTTCTGTAATATGAATGTTACTTTAGTTGAAGGTATCACTGATTCCTGATTTTGCACTGATTTTGCATTTTTTTCTCTCAACAGCTCAGCTTGATTACTTTCTATTACCCTGTTCTTCAAATCACTGTTCTTCTATTTCATGTGGTCTAGTATTTATTCCATCTGGCATAGTCTTAATTTCATTTATTGTGTTCTTCATGTCTGATTGGTTCTTCTTTTTCTCACTGTTAATGGTCTTACTAATGTCCTCCACTCTTCTCATGTCCAGTGAGTACCTTGATGAGCATTACTTTCAATTATCTATTAGGCATTTTACTTCCATCAATTTGGCGTAGGTCTCTTGCTGTGCTCTGTCCTTTTTTTTTTTCTTTCATTTAGAACCTGTTCTTCTGTCTCCTTATTTTTTCTAAATCTGTTTCTCTGTGTTAGGGAAGACAGCTACATCTCTACATCTTCTGCACTGGAAAATAATGGCCTTATCAAGAAAAGGTCCTGTCATGCCCTGCTATGTGGTGTCCCCTATTCACCAGAACCTGGAATTTCTAGGGTATCGCCTATGAGTGTTGCATGTGCCCTGCTATTGTGACTGAGCCAGTGTCTCCTTCAGGCAGTTGTTTTCAATTGCTCCCTTGCCTTTGTGGGCAGTGGTTGGTTCCCGTGTTGTTTGGGAGCCAGTCTAGTGCTGACTTGGCTTGAGTTGAGTCAGACCAGGTGCTTTCCAGAGATGCAATAGCACCAAACTTAAGGGTGCTTTCCCTATGCTGTTATTAATAAGCTTTCTAAAGCCCCTATTCTTCACATTTCCAACCTCTAGCACATGCTTTAATATTTGGTGATTTAGAAGATGCTATTCTAATTGAGCCTGGGTGGCTCAATCAGTTAAACATTGACTCTTGATACCTGCTTGGGTCATGATCTCAGAGTCGTGAGATCAAGTCCCCATGTGAGGCTTCACACTGAGTGTGGAGCCTGGTTGAGATTCTCTGCCTCCTTTTCTCTTTGCTGCTCCCCTACCCATACTTGCTCACTCTTTCTTTCAAAATAACTAAATAAACCGTAAAAAAATGTTACTGTAGGAACGCCTGGGTGGCTCAGTCAGTTAAGTGTCTAACTTCTGCCTAGGTCATGGTCTCACCGTTCTTCAGTTCGAGCCCTGTGTCAGGCTCTGTGCTGACAGCCCAGAGTCTGGAACCTGCTTCGGATTCTGTGTCTCCCTCCCTCTCTCTGTCCTTCCCCCACTCACACTCTGTCTCTCTCTCTCTCTCTCTCAAAAATAAGCATTAAAAAAAATTTTAATGATATCATAGCATGTGAATAAAAGGCTGTATTAGCCTGTCAAGTGACAGCTATCATCAATCAGTTGAAAGTAAGAAAGATTCCAAAGAAGAGTCTTCAATCCTATCTTTAAAATTAAGATACTGGTAGGCAGAGAAGATAAAAGAATATTCTTGGCATAGATCATATAATGATACCATGAACAAAATCAAATATACAAGTTCTCTCTACCTGGTGCTCTGTTCATCCAGATTCCATGTCTTGCTCCTTACTTCATTCAGGTCTCAAAAGCCACCTCACTAGAGAGACTCTTTGCTTGATGACTGCTTTGGAAGTAGTTCTCTATCACTCTTTCCCTTGTTTCATTTGAACGTTTATTTATTACTAACTTACATATGTATATATTTTATCTATTTTTAAGTGAATGTTTACCCTGATTTAAATATAACCTCCATAAGATAGAGAATATGTTATTTAGTTTGCCCACTGTAAAAGCCTCAGATCTACGAACAATAACTAATACAGAGGAAATGTTGTGGTTTTGTTTTTGATGCAGTGAGGCAGGTAGGAAGGACTGATTGGGAGACAGGACTATTAAGGATAGCTTTAATTAAGCAACTTTCTCTCCTCTGGTTCAGCTCAATGGCAAACAAACTAAATACTTGGTCACCACATCCTCCATTCAAGAGATTCCCAGAGTTACCAGCACTTCTCCACAGAAGCTCTTCCCCCAAAGAACAGGCACTTAACCTTGATAAGTTGCCAGTCCTGTCATATTAGCAGAATCAGTCATTTTCAACCATCCTTTTGTACTAGCAGAGAGATGATCTTTGCAATCGAAATAAAAACTTGCATGATTCTGGTTGTATCTGAATGAATACTGTCCTGTGAAATTGCCTTTGGTGCTACTTGTAAATGCTATTTTTCAGTTTCATGACCTGTATCTGTAATCAGCAACTCTGATAAGATTTGCCTTCCTTATTCATCTCCATTTCAATGTTCACATCTTTATTCTCCTTCTTAGGTATGCCTTCTTGCAAAGCAAATTCTACACTTCATTTCACCTACATTTGCCCAAGCACTAGTAACTATTTCATTGCCTCAAACAGCCCTCTGAACCCAATCATGTGCTGTTTTGTTTAATATTTGTAGTGTCATGCCTGTTTTCTGCATGGATTACCTATCAATATTTTTCTTAAGACTCCATTTTCAACATGTCTGCTTTATCTTGAGCCCTTTTTTGATGAAGGATTTTATATGCTGAAGTTCAGTCTTAAAGTTTAGCAAAGTTCTTTAGTTATCAAAATAAGCTATAAATGCCTAATCCTTAAACCTACCCTCTCTAACACACAACTTGGCTTTCTTATCAGATTTAAACTGGCTTAGAAACAGCATAGCAGAAGTGAGTTAAACTAACTGATAAATCAGTTGATGTTCTAAGCCAGCTGCTTTACCCAGTATCTAAGGAGCCAGGGCCAGTAGATACTTTTCATACAACATTTTTTCCTCTAAAATTTTCATTCTGACCTGGAGGTAAAACATAGCAGTCAAATCTCACAACACTGGCCAATTCAGGACAAATTTATTATATGAGCAGAATTCTTAGAACAAAATGTTCTAAGAACAATTTATATTAAAAATCCCACAAAAAAATTAGTCTGGAATTTTAACTGGAATTTCAAACTATAGGTCAATGAAATTAACACTTATATATACACATATAACTGTAAATCTGGATATATAAAACTATATGAAAATATGTATACATATATGCTATAGTGAATCTGTCCTTACAAGAATATGGTATATCAGTCTATTTATTCATCTGTTTTAAAATGTTTTTCAATAAAGTTTTTAAAAATTGGCAACAATCACATAGTTTAGAAGTGTGACAAGATCTAAGAATTAGTAAATGAAAATCTCAGAAACAAACCCCTCATGGGAGTTTTTTGAGTAATCAAATATTTGTGCTTATGTATCTGATTAGACTACACTGGAAACATGTTTTTGCTTGTTCCTCAAGTACTCAGTGGAATATAATCCATAGGTTCATAGTTTTCAGGCTACAGTAACTGAAGACAGCCTGAAAAATTAATAGATTTGTCGAAATCAGACATTTAACCAGAGGCAGTATTATAAATCAGGACTTGTGTGATTTCAGTAGGCAATTCCAGCACCCAAGTCTCTTATACTTAATAAATATGTCCACACTGGACTCTTGAACAATGGGAGTTTGGGGGGTTGACCATCACATATGCCAGTTGAAAATCTGCATATAACTTCTGACTCCTGAAAATCTTAACTACTAATAGCCTACTGTAAACGAGTAGCCTTACGAGTAACATAACAATTGATTAACACATTTTATATATGGATTTTATACTGTATTATAATATGCTAGGGAAAATGTTATGAAAATTATAAGAAAGAGAAAATACATTTATATTACTGTATTTATTGAAAAAAATCTGCATATGCAGACATGCATGGTTCTAACCATATTGTTCAAGAGTCAACTCTGAATGTTTTGATGAATGGATTAATGAGCTTAAATTTATTATGTAAGTCAGTTCGTTTCTAGAATAAGGTTTTGCAGATGTGACATTGATAATATGTAAAAATTTCTTTGGACACAAAGTTTATCTCCAAAACATGACATAGATCTGGCAGCTTAAAAATAAGTCTAGACTGTACTAGTGACATCTTGAAATATAAGGCCCTTAAGCCTATCAACTATTCTGAGCTCTTGCTCAGTAAGAAAACTTTTTATCCAATTGTGGATCAAAAGCCCATTTTCATGATTTTAACCAAGTATAATCCATTTTATTATCCTGCTTGTCCAAATAGGATTTTCCCAATTATTCTTTAAAAGCCTATGGAGTAAAACAGATTCAGGATTAGGACAGCCAGAACACACTGCTATACCTTTGCAAAATACTTTTATACTACCTTGAGATATGAAGAACTTGATTCCCTAGTCATGTCAAGAGAAGCATCATTACATTCTTGTCCTTACCTCGTATTCACAGCAGTGAGGTAAGCTCTTTGCTGCAGCCCTGTGTGCAGTTTGAAAGCACATCAGTTTTGATTACATTATTTAAAATAATGATTTTAGAAAGTGAGTAGTTAATGATCTAAAAAAAGTAGGAGGTAGGGAAACCAGAAACTGTAGAAATATATAGTGTCATAGTAATAACACAAGATTTGGATTTTTCAAAAATTTTGGTTCACATCACATCTCTTACTTGCTGAAAAATCATGGGCTAGTTTCATGGTACTTCACTACTAAAATTTGTCCATTGGAGATACATTTCTGTAAAACTAAATTAGCACTTCATTTATTTCAAGCATACTGAGGTTCAATACAGTAGCTACCAGACTCTTGTGGCTATTGAGCATTCAAAATGTAACCGGTCTGAATTATGACATACTGGAAATATTAAATACTTCTCAACTATTTGAAGACTTAGTGAGAAAGTAAAACATCTCATTAATAATTTTACATTAATTGCATATTGAAATGATGTTTAGATATATAGGGTTAAATAAGATGTATTATTATTAAACTTAATTTTACTTTCATTTACTTTATTAATGTCATTACTACATAGTTAAAAATTAAAAATATTTCTGTTGTACAGCAACTGTCCCATATGTTTGCTGTTTTGTTCCCACTAAACGAAAATTACTTTGAGAAGAGGAATTTTATTTTCCTTATCATACTGTACTACTAACTGGTGAAAATCCTAACATAAATATATGTAAAATTTATACTGAGTAAGTATAGTAACTTTAATCATGAGTTTTTAATGCTGTTACCTAATAAAGTATCATTGTCACTATAGGCAGACAAATTCAAACCAACCTTCCTTTATTTTCTATCCCATTTGTTACTCAGAGTTCCAAACAACATTTGTTTGGTCTGTTTTATATAGACCAGGGGTCAAAGGAGAAATTATGAGTAAAATGAGAAAATACACTGGATTAAATGCAAGTTAAAACATAACCTATTCAGTTTCAAAGAATGGATTTTAATCAGTGCCTAGAAGAATATTTATAGCAGTACATGGAAAACAAACTGTAAAATTAGAATCTAAACCTTCACATTAAAAATGATTTAAAAAAAACAAATTAAAATGTAAGAAAGAAGGGGTTAATAATTTTAAAGTAAACAGATATTAGTAAAATAAAAAGCAAAAAAAAAGGAAGATGAGTTTACCCAAAAATAGCATTTTTTGAAATATAAGAGGAAAATTGATAAACTTCCAGACTTCAGGAAAAAAAGATCCTACAGAACTTAGAATGTTAAAGGCATAATAAGAGATCACTAGGAACAAACTCCTATCAATAAATTCAACAATATAAATAAAATGAAAAAGTTCTAAACTTTTAAAATGTCAACATTTAGGAATTCATTCACTTTTAAATCTATTAAGTTAATTAAATTTGTACTTGAACACCTTCCACAAAGGAAAGTCCAGACTTACATGGATCCAATTGTTAACTCTATCAAATAAAAAAGAAATATATGTGGCACCTGGGTGGCTTAGTCAGTTAAGTGTCGGACCTCAGCCTAGGTCACCATCTTGACATTCCCAAATTCAAGCCCAGTGTCAGGCTCTGTGCTCTCACAGCTCAGAGCCTAGAGCTTGTTTCAGATTATGTCTTCCTCTCTCTATCTCTCTGCCTCTGCCCTACTCATGCTCTGTATCTCTCAAAAAAGAAACGTTAAAAAATTCTTAAGAAAGAAATATCTAGGGGTGCCTGGGTGGCTCAGTCGGTTGAGCGACCGACTTCGGCTCAGGTCATGATCTCACGGTTCGTGGGTTCGATCCCCACATCGGGCTCTGTGCTGACAGCTAGCTCAGACCCTGAAGCCTGCTTCAGATTCTGTGTCTCCCTCTCTCTCTGACCCTCCCCTGCTCACGCTCTGTGTCTCTCTCTCTCTCTCAGAAATGAATAAAACATTACAAAATTAAAAAAAATATATATTCTATGAATGACCACCAAAAAATTGGAAGATGAGGAACTATTTCCCAATTAATTTTATGAAGCCAGTGTTACCATAATAACAAAATCCAGTGGACACTATTTTTTTAAAAAAAGGAAATATATGAAGTGATGGATGTGCTAAATAATTTCCTTTCACCATATATAAAAATCGTGTATATATTCTAAATATCTTAAAACTTTATGTCAATTATACTTTAATAAAGCTGGAAAAATAAATGTGAAAACACAGTTCAATATCTTTTATGAACATAAAAACAGAATTCTTTAAAATTTTAGCCAAATGAATTCAGCAATATATGAAAAAAATAACATCCCATTACCAACTCTACAGTCAAAGATTTTTGACAAATGTGTGATTCTAGGAATTCAAGGTTAGTTTTACAGTACAATTGGGGTGCCTGGGTGGCTCAGTCAGTTGGGCGTCAGACTTTGGCTCAGGTCATGATCTCACAGCTCAAGAGTTCAGCCCACATCAGACTCTGTGTTACCAGCTCAGAACCTAGAGCCTGCTTCGATTCTGTCTCTCTCTCTCCCTCTGCCCCTGCCCTGCTCACACTCTGTTTCTTTCTCTCAAAAATAAATAAACATTTAAAAAAAAAACAAATAAAAAACAGTACAATTAATATAATTCAAATTATTAATACACTTTTAAAAACCTTAAAATTGTTTCAATAGATGCAGATGTTTTGCCACAATATAACAGCTCAGTGATGATAAACAACAAACACAAAACATTAATTTGTGGCAAACTAGCCAACATTATGCTTAATGTTGAAATATCAAATGTTTTTACCTAAGGTCAAGGGAAAGTAAGTCTACTCTCAATACTTCTACTCAACATGGTTTTGGAGGCCCTAGTGAAATAATAGAACAGAAAATAAAACATAGCTTGTAGTTAGAAAGATGCAGAAAAACTGTCTTTATTCCTAGATGACCTAATTCCAGGGAATGCATAAGAAGAAAGTCAAAATAAGAAAAACAATTCAGTAAAAGTTTATAAAGAGTTTGAACAGAAACTTAACTCAAGATAACGATATATAAATCACTTGAAAGAACACATGAAAAGATGTATTATTTGTCATGGGAAAGATGTGCATGAAATCCACAATGATACACTACTAGGTATCCATCAGCATGGTTAAAATAAGAAAGACTGGGATGCCTCTAGGGTGACTCAGTTGATTAAATGTCTGGCTTTGGCTCAGGTCATGATCTCAAGTTTCATGGGTTCGAGCCCCACGTCAGGCTCTGTGCTAATAGCATAGAGCCTGGATCCTGCTTCAGATTCTGTGTCTCCCTCTCTCTCTCTGCCCCTCCCCCACTTGTGCTGTCTCTCTCTCAAAAATAGACAAACATTTTAAAATTTTGAAAAAAGACTGTATCAAGTGTTGAATATGTGTAGTAACTGAAAATCTTACACACTTCTAGTAGGAGTTTAAGAGGTTCAACCACTTGGGGACACAGTTTTTGCAATTTCTTAAAAACCTAAAGATACACTTAATAGATAATTCAGCAGTCCTACTCCCAGTTATTTATTAAAGAGAAATAGAAGGTATATATGCACATAAGAACTTATACATGATGCTCATAAAAGTTTAATTGATAATATTAAAAAAATGGAAACTATGTCCAATAACAGGTGGATAAATAAATTTTGGTAATATTTATACAGTGGGTGTAAATAATAGGAATGGAGTATAGGATTAAGTTGGAATGCAGTCCCAGTACATGCAGCCTCATGGATGAATCTCAGAAAAACATTATGCTAAACACTAGACACCAGATACAAAAGAGTATATACTACAAAAATCCATTTATTAGGATTTTTAGAAAAGGCAAAACTAATTCATAATATCAGTTACTCATAATATGAATAACTATTCATAAGATCAGTTTTTGCCTTGGGTTCACGGTGTGTGTGAAGAGGAGTGGGGTTAAAAGCAGATATGATTGTAAGAATTATATGTAAAAGTTAGTGAATATATTCTTTATTTTGAATGTAGAAACCCTATAATTTGCCGAAACTCATTGAACTATATATACATTTTAAATGTGTGTATTTTCTTGTAAATCACAACTCAATAAATCTTAAGTTTAAATACTGAATATAGATTGGTTGCTGGACAGAGGAAATGGGTAGGAAAAAGGTAAACCTGTGAACAGAGGTACCTAGGGAGGAAATCATATGGTCTATAGCATGGAGTAGTGGTGAATTTCATGACTAGAATAAAAGTTAAATCAACAGGAATTGTTGCTGCACAAATCAAAAACAGGCAAGATCATGAATATCAGAATAAACATCTCAAATATTCTGTGAATAAATGACAAAACATCAGTTTATTCTGTTTGCCCTTCCCTTCCCTTTTTAAACTTTGAAATAACATTCTCAGACAAGTACATAGATAGGTCTCCAACAAACCATGAAAGGAAGAATGTTATGGTTTCTCCTTAAATGGTAGGATCTCTTTGGCCTCTGACATGCATGAGCTCCCTGCCCCTAAGTCACATTATTCACTTGTTTGTATCACATCACCCTTCCTCACAATTACTATCAGTAGAGCTCTTAACTATGTGTTCACACAATTAAATTAAAGCATTATGGTAGGTTTTAGGCACTTCTTGAAAAAAAAAATGCATTGAGCAAAAATAAAATGTTTTTCTCAAGTATGATTTTAGGTACTGCCTATTATTTTAGTCATGATTTCCAAAATAACTCTCTTGATACGGAGATGGAAACATGAAGGCTTAGTCATCTATTTTTGCCCACCTCTCAAGGTTAATTTATATTTGATGAATCATAAGGATTGGTCATATATCCCAAAATATTGCAAAGGCTAAAAGATGAAGATACTTTATAAGCCTATAAATCTGTTGAGCTCTGTATTAGACAAAACAGTGTTGTTCTCTCCAGATGGTTAATTTGCATGCACTTGACTTTTCCACAAACATTTGCTTATTGTAAAGACCAGTATAAGAAATACGTTACTCAAATTGTGAGGGGGAAAAAATACCCTGCAAAAATCTGGCTGTGAGATTTGTGTCTTGCTATTCATTTTCCTAAAATGAAGGAGAAAAGAGGTTTAAAGGATTTGGGGCTTTGAAAAGCCCATAGCTGCTTCTGCAGCCCCCACTGAATTATTCTCCTGTATTAACCAAATGTTAAAGTTTCAGACAGGGACATTTTAATATAAAGTCTTACTAGAAAAGTAAAAATTCAGGTAGAGTTCTCAATACTATTATTTCATAGTTACTGTTTATCATAAAACACTTTCCATTATTTATAAGAAATAAAACATTTAAATGACAAATTATAGCAATATGTTAATGTATTGATATCATCTATAAATATTTTACACTATCAATATGTACCTTTTATTTAAGAAAGAAAGAGAGACAGTGTGAGTGGAGGAGGGTCAGAAGGAGAGGGAGAGAAAGAATCCCAGGCAGTCTCCATGCTGGCATGGATTTTGACCAGAGTCAAAATCGAGAGTTGGACCCTCAGCCACTGAGCTACTTAGGTGACCGTGCAACTCTTCTTTCTTTTAATTTCCCATCAAGCAGATTCACAATGCTTGCCTTTAGTCTAAACACTGTTAATAATGTTTTGTATTTGTGTTGGGCCTTTCTGACAATTATTTTAGTGCATTCTCATAATCTCATGTCCCCTTATAAGTATAGATTTGGACTTTATAAAATAACTCAGGGCATTGTCTGGGGTAGAGATGAAGAAATATCTAGACTGGGTCATTTTCATTCCCTGACTCTGAAGTCTTCCTTTTACATTGTGCTGAATCTGTAACATCATTTTATAGCAATAACCTATACAACTAATGGGGGGAAAATCCAAGAAGAAACGGAATAAAAGACTGGACATTAGGAAATTATAGAGATTCCAGATAAAGGCATTTGGGAAAGGGGAGCTTGTCAACTGCAATAAGGTCATTATTCAGAATGAAGTCAGAGAGGTAAAGAAGTTTAAAAATCTTTGTATTTTCACTTTAATTACGTTTGAAGAGCTTGATTTGCATTTCTCTGATGATAAGTGATGTTGAGAATCTTTTCATGTGCCTGTTGGCCATCTATATGTCTTCTTCGGGAAAATGTCTATTCAGGTCCCCATCCATTTTTTTTTTTTTATTTAAACGTTTTTTTGTTTTTTGTTTTTTTATTTCTAGGAGAGAGAGAGAGACAGTGTGAACAGGGGAGGGTCAGAGAGAGAGGGAGTCACAGACTGAAACAGGCTCCAGGCTCTGAGCTGGCAGTCAGCACAGAGCCCGATGCCGGGCTCGAACCCACAAACCGCGAGATCATGACCTAAGCGAAAGTCGGACGCTTAACCGACTAAGCCACCCAGGCGCCCCCGTCCCCATCCATTTTTAATTGGATTATTTGGGGGGTTGTTTGTATATGTGTTGAGTTATATAAGATTTTTAAATATTTTGGATATTAACCTCTTATTGGATATTTTATTTGCAAATATGTTCTCCCATATCATTGGTTGCCTCTTTGCTTTGTTGCTGGTTCCTTTCACCAGCATATACAATGGGTATATCATGTCAATCCCTTCTAGCCTATAAAAAATTTTCAGCTGAAAAATCAGCTGATAACCTTATAGAGATTTTCTTCTATGTAACAACTTTTTTTTTTTTTGCTCTTGCTTCTTTTAACATTCTCTATCACTACTTTTTACCATTTTAATTATAATGTGATTTGGTATGGCCCTCCATGGGTTCATCTTGTTCAGCACTCTCTGATGCCTCAGTCTGGATATCTGTCTCCTTCCCCACATTAAGAAACTTTTCAGCTATTAATTTTTCAAATAAGTTTCCTACTCCCTTCTCTCTTCTCATTTTAGGATCCTGTAATGCAAATGTTATGATTGAAGATATCACTGAGTTGTCATAACCCATTCTCATTTTTTATTCTTTTTTTCTGTTCGTGTTGCTTGCTTTATACTACCCTGTCTTCCAGATCACTGATCCATTCTGCTTCCTCTAATCTGCTGTTTATTTCTTCTAGTGTATTTTTAATTTCAGTTACTGAGTTCTTCCTGACTGCTTCTTTTTTATATTTTCTATCTCTTTGTTGAGGGCCTCAGTGAGATCCTCCACTCTCTTCTCAAGTCTGGTGAGTATTATTTATGACCACTACTTTGAATTCTTTATCAGACATATTGATGATCTTTGTTTCATTTAATTCTTTTGCTGTGATTTCATCTTGGTTTTTTATTTGGGTCATATTGCTTTGTCTCTTCCTTTTGTTGGACTCTGTGTTTGATTCTATGTGTTAGAAAAGTCAGCCACATCTTCTTTTCTAAAAGTACTGACCTTATGAAGAAGACATCCTATGGTACCCTGTTATGCAATGCCTCTGGTCACCAGACCCATGTAGTCCATGGGTGTTTCCTGTGTTGGCTGCCTATGCTCTCCTGTTGTGGCTAACCTGCATTTGCTTTCAGTCCAGAAAGCTGCAGTTTACCTACTTTGGGTGCACTGGGTAGAGTTTGGTCCCCGCACTGGTAAGGGGTCTGTCTGAAGTGCCTGGGCTTATAAGTAGGTAATATCAGCAATCTGTCTAGCTGTGTGCACCTATTTTGTCTGCTACATGAGCATGTGCCTCAAATGGCTGTGTACTTTCCCTCTAACGTACCCTGAGAGGTTTAATTGGTGGGCAGGGCTGATAATCAGACCAGATGTCTGAACCCAGTCTGTTATCCAGGGCTGCAGGCTTACTAAGTGGGAGAGCACTCTTCCTGCATGGCCAGCTAATAAACTAGGCTGCTCAGACTGCTGGTGCACTGGTGGGTGTGGTTACCTACCCTTTTCCCAGGGTGGAAGTCACTAGGGAATAATGCTGTTTCCAGCCTGGGCTGCTTTCTGGGTGTGTCAGGGTAGGAGCTGCTTTGGAGGATACCTGCTGAGATGGGCAGGTTTAATAAGGTAGATCCACAGGGGAACGTGGGGGAGGCAGGGCACTCAGTACTGGAAATAGGTGGAAAGTATTCCTGCTGGTTCATACAGGTCTCCCATATCTAGACTGAGGGGAAGGAAAAAGAAATGGTGCCTGTCAGCACTTTTGTTCGTGAAGAAGTCTCCTGAGTTTCCTGCTCCTCTAAAGCACTTTCTGAGATTAGTAAATAACTTTCCTTCATGTATAACTCAAGTGCTTTTCAAACTGCTACCTTTGTGCTATGTCTCAGCTGAGTTATTCTGCTTCTTTAAGACTCAGTTTCCTTTTGCCGCCTACCTTCCCAGGAGCTAAGCCTGCTGATTTTTAAGGTATCCGGAGTTAATCTCTACTAATTTTTAAAACTCATGAATTTTAGGCCCACTGTTTTTCAAAATCTAACATTGTGGTGAGTGGTCATCCCAGTAATGTGATTCTTGGGCTTCTCCATGCTTGTGATGTCTCATTTGTGATTAGTCTCACTAGGGATTTGGTTCCCAACTCAGTATCTGCCTCTCCTATCCTTTTTAAAAAAATTTAAGTTTACTTATTTATTTTTCAGAGAGTGAGAGAAATTGTGAGTAGGGTAGGGGTAGAGACAGAAGAGAGAGAATCCCAAGCAGGCTCCAGATTGTCAGCGTGAAGGCTGATGTGGGGCTCAAATTCATGAACTGTGAAATCATGACCTGAGCCAAAATCAAGAGTTGGATGCTTAACCAGCTGACACACCCATGCACCCTATTCCTAACCTTTTTAAAGTGGTTTCCTCTGTATGATTAACTATGGGAAGTCTGTTCTGCCAATCTTCAGGTCATTTTCAGAGTGAGTTATACACACGTGGCTGTTACCTTTTAATATTGATGGAATGAGGTGACTTCCAGGTCCTCCTACTCTGCCATCTTTCTGACCCTCACTGGAAGGTCTCCATCTTCTTAGGTCACCCCCAGAGGTAAATTACTGTTGGTTGGTACTTGGCTCTTGAAAAGTTTCATTGTGACAGAGTATTTTTCTCAATCCCCCTGTAGTATCTTCATGCTTCCTTATATCTAGTGCACCTGAGACCTAGGAATAAAGTTTGCTCAGACTTCCTTTTCTTTTCCCTTTGGTTAGTGTGAGCATAAGAGTTTCCTGCTCTGCCTTCAGTAATAGCAGAACTCTGCATTGTATCTTCAGAAAATCCTAGGTACAAGAAGGTTCCTGACCTTTACAGTACATTGGAAAGTTACTTGCTTATGTATGTCCCCAAGTGAGAAGAGGGGGAAGGAGAAGAAAAGAAGGTTTGTTGTCACTTCCTCTGCAAAAACTTATTTATTTATTTATTTATTTTTTACTTCCTATCAGAGAAATGTCCAGGCCACCAATTAAGCTTTGGTATATTACCCAACATCACCCAAGCACTATGTGCATATCTGTGTCACTCTCCCTAATCTTCCTCCTGAGGCCTCCTAAAAAACTGTCAAGTAGGTGCTAACTCCTATTGTGTCTGGAACTCCCTGTGATTTACAATCATCAAATAGGCTCACACTAGACATTTACAAATTTATTAAACTTTTTGTTTCCCTGCCTGCTTTTATATATGTTACCTCTCCCTCTCATAGTCTGTTTAATAGAGATACCATTTATATATTTGGGGTCTTATTTCTTTAAAATTTAGTTCAACTTACTAGTTTGTGTTAGTAGTTTGCTAATGAGCCTTAAAAGTATTGTCATAGACTACAGATTTAACATTTAGTAGTGTGGAATCTTTTGCAACATTTTACATTCTAACTGAAAGTGGAGTTTTAACACAAGTACATTTGGAATATAGTTTTTTACTATTTATCCTAAGGCCAAAGATTATAAAGTACTTAAACAAATTTTGAATCCTAGTTAGTATATGTGTATATTCTCTCTCCCTTCCCCCCTTGCTCTCCCTCCAGTAGAATAATAACTTTTAAGTGTAGAAGAAACAATGCAGTTAGAAAATCACATTTTGGCAATCAACATACCAATTTATTCATAAAATTATCCTAAATTAATGTTCAAACTAACAGTAAAAGTTTGATGAGAAACAAGATACAGTCTGAAATTATCTCCCCAAGAAATGCTTATAAATTACAAAAGCAAAAATAGAAATAGCTGGCAGACACCACCTGAACCATGTGGTTAAATTTGTCATAAACAGGATGAAGACAAGATATTGCCTCCTGACAAGATGCACAGAAAAGGATGTAACACTACTTCTGTGATAATTCTGCCTAATATGAGTTACCTGGTTCTGATCATAAGGAAATATTTTTAAAATCCAATAATTGGACACTTTACTAATTATTATCCCAAAAATAACTAGCTGTTTTTTTCAAAATTGTCAAAGATGTAAAAGACAAGAAATAATACTGAAGAAGTGTTCTAGATTAAATGAGTCTAAAGGGGCATGTCAATAATTGAATTACAGATCCTGGACTGCAGTAACTTTTCTTCTTTTTTGCTTTATTTACATGTTATTGGCATAGTTTTGTTTAATATCAGTAAGATCTGTAGTTTAGATGTAGCATAATATCAATAATTTTCTGATTTTGATCATGGTATAATGGTTATAACATTTTTCTTGGGAAATATATAATAATTGTTGGGGTAATAAAGTGTCCTATCTGCAAATTATCCTCAGTGATTCAGAGAAAAATATTCAGTTATAAATATGGAAAGATAAATAAAATGGATGGAAAAATTTTAGTAGATGGGTAATGTAGTTGAACGTCATACACAATTTCATAGCCTTTTCTAGAAACTTTTCCATAATTTTGAAATTACTTTGGAAAGATGTAAATTTTTAATACTGGAAAGTAGTAGAATTATGCTTTATGTTTTCTTTTGCTTTGCTTTTCTGTCTTCCCACCACTCCCCCAGCTTTCTTGAGATAAAATTGATGCAAATTTTTTAAGTTGAAGGTGTACAAAATGTTGATTTAATACATTTCTGTTTTGTAAAATGATTACCAGAGTAGCATTAACTAACACCTGTATCCCATTATAAAGTTACTGTTTCTTTCTTTTGGGGGGACATGTAAAATTATACTTGCTTTTTTTTTCATTTAAAATTATTTAATCTATGAAACTTTTTTAAAAAGTTATTTAAATTCTGTTTAGTTAACATTCAGTGTAATATTATGTTCAGGTGTACAATATAGTCATTCCATTTTTCCATTAAACACCCAGTGCCCCTCATAACAAGTGCACTGCTTAATCCCCATTACTTCTTTAACCTATCACTCTAACTACCTACCCTCCAGTAACCATCAACTTGTTGTCTTCTTGGTTTTTTTAAATTTATTTATTTATTTATTTATTTTTCCTCTTCTTTTTCCCTATGCTCTTTTTTTTTTTTTTTTTTTATTTCCACTTTAATTTTTTTTTTTTTTTCTTACAAATAGTTTATTGTCAA